>NW_025900512.1:0-55112 GCF_022539505.1 Lolium rigidum | reverse complement strand
GTACTTTCCATGAGTTCGGACTTTTGTTGCGTTGGCTTTGTGTAATAGCTTTGGCATGGTATCGCATCTTGGCCCCAGCCCGAGACCGGCTGTAAATGACCCCAAAAATTGGTGTCTCCGTTGCCCTCCCCGAATCCACGCATATGCCTTGAGAGCTCACTTGTGTCGACCTCTTCCTTCTTACGCCACACGGAGGAGGGTAAGTCTCAGATGTATAAGGGATTGCTCAGCCCTTTCCATCGCCGGACTTTTGGTTGTTGGCTAGTGCATTTGAAGCTTGACAACCTGCATGTATATGTACAGCCTCTAGCGCCATTAATTGGATATGTGCTTATGTTGGCTGGATTGCATAACAGAGATGTCTTCATTGTTTCCTCGTAAAGAAAAAACGTGTTGTTTTTTTCAAACCTGTAGCCGGAGAACAGCCTGCACAAAACTAGTGAAGGCCGCCCGACAAAACATACAGGCGCAAATAGGCAACCCCCCAACAACGATCATGGGTTCAAGGCCTGTGATCCAGCGGCCTTGACATAAAGCAACCACAGATGAACAACTAGTCGACTTGTAGATTTGGACGTTGGATCGAAAATAGATAGCTAAGCAACCAAGTACCCAGCATGTAGCATATGTACGTTCATAGTCTCATTCCGGGTCCAAGGGCACCCTCATGTAGCACCACTTTTTTTGCTAGCCTGCACAACCTTCCCAAAAAAAAGTACTACCTTCCCTGCATGGGCCACTGTTTATACTTTGGCTGCCACCGACAAACATAGTGATTGTCGTCAGCCACGCTTGCTTCACGATAACAATCCAAAACATTTAATGAGCCTCCCACTCATGCCATTGAGGCCCCAATTTCAAAACACGGAATCCTATGATTGGCCCTCAAGAAATGAGATTCTAATATAAATTATTTGCATTGCCCATTATCGATGCCTGATTATGATTCTTTTTAAATCGCCTGGCGATTGTCATCTATAATCTATGTTTTTGATGTACTATTCATATGGTTAGATTTCAAAAAATTTTCATAAGTATTTAAAGTTCAAGATTTATTCTAATCGGGTTACAAGATCACCGAGAGTTGTATTTGTAGTAGTTTAAAAAAAAATGACAAGCCTCTTCATCAGAGTTGTTATGTTAGCATTAAGTGTGGTGTTGCACGAACAAAATATATTACATACTTCCTCGTAGAATCAAATTTACAGACTAATTAAGTTGAACTAAAATTAACCCACATGGATCAACGATTAAGGCATGGATTATGTAATGTCAGATGCTGAAGAACAAATGAAATAGGCAGCCTATTTCAGGGTTTTCCATAGGTTCGAGAGTGCTGAGGCGGGACGGCCATTTGCCGACTGGCGTCCCTCAAGCGACGTTTTGAAAGTGGAACAAACAAAGGGATGAAGCAGTATCACCATATCTGGGTTAAAAACATGTCAAATCACATATTTCTTGTACATAGAGCTTTGACATCGTGGACCATCGGCCAGCCGTCAGAAAAAAAAAAAATTATATCAAGAAAGGAAACAATTATCGTCACCCAGAAGAAGACTGACATGTGGGACGCATTTGCGTGACGTCCTCAACTCTAACAACAGAAGCTGACGGCGGGGAATCGAAAGAAAAAGCAAAGTTGCCGAAATCCAGCAGGTCAAAACTAAATCAAGTAAATGTTAAATGTTCATTAGAGAGTGACATGTGGGACCCATGCAGCCCAGCGGCCCGTCTCTCAGCGTTTCAAAGGCGCGGGGATCGAAGAGAACGGCAAGTGACTCTATATCGGAGGAGGTACCAAAAATAATCAGAAAAACGTTGCTACATAGAGGGATGACATATGGGTCCCGTTTGCAGGCAGTCTCACCGTTTCCCAGGGCGGCACGGATGAAGAGGAGAAGGTTTATCGTTCGAGAGAGCGGGAATGTGGGACCCACTTGGGCCGGCGTCCTCACCCAGATCGTCTAGCGAGAGAGCGGGGATAAAGGCAAATAGCCGGTAATTAGGAGTCAAAAATAAATCAAACAAAGAAACTTTCACGTTCATAGAGGCTTGACAGGGACCTAGGCAGAGCGTCTCAACGTTCGAGGCGCATGGATCGAAGAAAAAGGCAAATACCAAAAATTATGGGTCAATAACTCGAAGCAATAAGGTTTGTGTTCATGAGGAACGACATGTAGGACCACTGAGCTGACGTCTAGCGATGTTAAAGCGGCGAGATGAAAGACAAAGGCCAAAAATCAGTTGGTAGAAAAAATCAGAAAAGAAGCATTCACCGATTACGAGCTGACATGCGGGACCCATGACGGCTGACATCTCAACGATTCCAAGCGGCGGAGAGATCAAAAGAGGTCAAAAATAAATCCATCATAGGAAACTTTTATTGTTCATAGAGGATGTGGGACCGGCACTGCCGATAGCGTCCTCATCGTTTTCAAAGGAGTGAGGATCAAAAAAGAAAACGGTAAATACAAGAAATGTAGGAGTAAAAAAATATAATCAATGAAGGACACTTTGTGTTTCTAGAAGTATGAACATATCGGGACCATGACTAGCGACTTCTCAACGTTTCATAAGTGCGTCATGAGACCGACAGAAAAGGAAGAGTCGGCCAAATATCGAAGAAAAACAATAATCTAAGAAGAAACACATTCCATAGTTATCATAGGGGATGACATGCGGGTATTTCAGCAGCGGTTCTCTAATGATTTCCAAGGCGATGCGCATGACCAAAGAGAAAAGGACGCAGATACAAGGTGTCAAAAAATCAGAAAGGAATATTTCAATTAGACGTCTACGGCCATCTGACGGGCCTTCAAACTATCATGGCGCTTATTCGATTACAATATTCAGCCCATTCCAAAACAGGAAAATCTATGCTCTCGCAAGAACAAAAAAACAAGGAGATTCGGCATATAAGTTTGTTTATGTAAAAATAAAGATTTAATTTATCCTTTGCAATAGCTCGAGCAAAATACACTTGTTTATCTGCCTAAAATAATCAAGATATCACATGATTTCTTACTACGGAGAGGCTGACATCGAGGACCCATGCGCCCGGCAACGTACGTCCAACATTTTAAGGCGGCGGAGATGGAAAGAAGAAATAAACCAACAAATCTGTTGGTACAAAATCCAGAAAGAAACATTTTCAGTTACGAGAGGATAACATCACGGGACCCATGAGGCAGCGCGGCATCCTCAGCGTTTAATGTTAGAGGCTGACATGTGGGACCCGTGAGCCGGCGGCGTCCTCAGCGTTTTAAAGGCGGGGGAGATCGAAGAAATAAGCCAAAAATCATTTGGTATTCAAAAATCAGAAAATAAACATTGCAGTTAGGAGAGAGGATGGCACCACGGGACCCGAGCGACTTGACATCCTCAAACGATTCCAAGCGGCGGGGATCAAAAAGAAAAAGGAAATATCAGAAATTGATTAGGGGTTCAAAACTCAAATCCATCAAGAAGGATTTTTGTTCATAGAGGATGACATGCGGGACCCATTTAGCAGTAGCGGTCTCAACGTTTCCAAGGCGGCACGGGATCAAAAGAAAAAGGAAGTAGCCAGAAATTAGGGTTCAAAAATAACTCCAAGAAAGGAAACTTTTATTGTTCGTAGAGGATGACATGCGGGACCCATGAGCCGGCAGCTTACTCAACGTTTCAAAGGCGGCATGAGATCGAAAGAAAAAGGCAAGTGACAAAATATCAGGAGACAAAGATAATCCAAGAAAAGAAAACTTTATTGTACATAGAGGATGACATGCGGGTCCCATTTAGCAACGGCTGGTCTCAACGTTTCAAATGCGGCTTGAGATCAAAAGAAAAAGAAAGTAGCCAGAAATTAGGGGGTAAAAAAACTCCAAGAAAGGAAAGTTTTATCGATGAGCCGAGCAGAGTCCTCAATGTTTCAAAGGCGGCGGGGATCAAAGAAAAAGGAAATAGACGAAAATCAGAGGGTGAAAAAAAAACCAAGAAAATGAACTTTTATAGTACATAGAGGATGACATGTGGGTCCCATGAGCCAGCAGGTTTTTCAATGTTTCAAACGTGGCATGAGATCGAAAGAAAAAGGCAAGTGACCAAATATCAGGATCCAAAAATAATTCAAGAAAAGAAACTTGATTGTACATAGAGTATGACATGCGGGTCCCATTTAGCAGCAGCGGTATCACCGTTTGAGAGGCGGCAAGGGATCGAAAGAAAAAGGCAAGTGACCAAATATGAGGTGCCAAAAAAAATCGAAGAAAAGAAAGTTTTATTGTACATAGAGGATGACATGCGGGTCCCATGAGCCAGCAGGTTTTTCAACGTTTCAAACGTGGCATGAGATCGAAAGAAAAAGGCAAGTGACCAAATATCAGGAGCCAAATATAATCTAAGAAAAGAAATTTTACTTGTACATAGAGGATGACATGCGGGTCCCATTTAGCAGCAGCGGTCTCACCGTTTGAGAGGCGGCAGAGAACCAAAAGAAAAATGAAGTAGCCAGAAATCAGGGGGTGAAAAAAATCCAAGAAGAAAGATTTCAATTGGGCTGCATCTGGACATCTGGGCCTTCGAACTATCCTCGCTAGGCCTTTTGACTCGTACAATTTCAGCCCACTCCAAAACAGGAAAGTTCCGAATTTTCTAAAAAAACAGGAAAGTCCTATGCTTCGCAAAGACAAAAAAACAAGGAGATTCAACATATAAGTTTGTTTATGTAAAAATAAAGATTTAATTATCCGTTTGAAATAGCTCAGAGCGCAATACATTGTTTATTGTATGCAAAATAATCAAGATATCATATGTTTCTTGTACGGGGAGGCTGACATCGGGGACCCATGAGCCAACAGCGTCGTCAACGTTTTAAAGGCGGCAGGGATGGAAAGAAAAAATATACCAAAAATCTGTTGGTAAAAAATCCAAGAAAAGAAACATTTTCGTTCTGAGAGGATGACATGCGGGACCCATGAGGCAGCAGCATCCTCAGCGTTTATTGTTCATAGAGGTTGACATGTGGGACCCGTGAGCCAGCAGCGTCCTCAACGTTTTAAAGGCTGCAGGTGATCGAAAGAAAATATAAGCCAAAAATCGTTTGGTCAACAAAATCCAAGAAAATAAACATTTACCGTTACGAGAGGATGACATGCGGGACCCATGAGGCAGCGAGCATCCTCAACGATTCCAAGGCGGCGGGGAAATATCCAGAAATTAATTAGGGGTTCAAAATAAATCCATCAAAGGAAACTTTTATTGTTCATAGAGGATGACATGTGGGACCGACCTGCCAACGAGCGTCCTCATCGTTTCGAGAGGGGGCGAGGAGATCAAAAGAAAAAGGCAAATAGCCAGAAATTAGGGGTAAAAAATAACTCCAAGAAAGGAAACTTTTATTGTTCGTAGAGGATGACATGCGGGACCAATGAGCCGGCAGCTTACTCAACGTTTCAAAGGCGGCATGAGATCGAAAGAAAAAGGCAAGTGACATAATATCAGGAGCCAAAGATAATCCAAGAAAAGAAACTTTATTGTACGTAGAGGATGACATGCGGGTCCCATTTAGCAGAAGCGGTCTCAACGTTTCAAATGCGGCTTGAGATCAAAAGAAAAAGAAAGTTGATTGTACATAGAGGATGACATGCGGGTCCCATGAGTCAGCAGCTTACCCAACGTTTCCAAGGCGGCAGGGGATCAAAGAAAAAGGAAATAGCCAAAAATCAGAGGGTGAAAAAAAATAAAGAAAATAAACATTTATAGCACATAGAGGATGACATGCGGGTCCCATGAGCCAGCAGGTTCCTCAACGTTTCAAACGTGGCATGAGATCGAAAGAAAAAGGCAAGTGACCAAATATGAGGAGCCAAAAATAATTCAAGAAAAGAAAGTTTTATAGTACATAGAGGATGACATGCGGGTCCCATTTAGCAGCAGCGGTATCACCGTTTGAGAGGCGGCAGGGGATCAAAAGAAAAAAGAAATTGCCAAAAATCAGAGGGTGAAAAAAACCAAGAAAATAAACTTTTATAGTACATAGAGGATGACATGCGGGTCCCATGAGCCTGCAGGTTCCTCAACGTTTCAAACGTGGCATGAGATCGAAAGAAAAAGGTAAGTGACCAAATATGAGGTGCCAAAAATAATTCAAGAAAAGAAAGTTTTATAGTACATAGAGGATGACATGCGGGTCCCATTTAGCAGACAGCGGTATCACCGTTTGAGAGGCAGCAGGGGATCGAAAGAAAAGGCAAGTGAAAAAATATGAGGAGCCAAAAATAATTCAAGAAAAGAAAGTTTTATAGTACATAGAGGATGACATGCGGGTCCCATTTAGCAGCAGCGGTATCACCGTTTGAGAGGCGGCAGGGGATCAAAAGAAAAAAGAAATTGCCAAAAATCAGAGGGTGAAAAAAAACCAAGAAAATAAACTTTTATAGTACATAGAGGATGACATGCGGGTCCCATGAGCCTGCAGGTTCCTCAACGTTTCAAACGTGGCATGAGATCGAAAGAAAAAGGTAAGTGACCAAATATGAGGTGCCAAAAATAATTCAAGAAAAGAAAGTTTTATAGTACATAGAGGATGACATGCGGGTCCCGGTTAGCGAGCAGCGGTATCACCGTTTGAGAGGCGGCGAGGGATCGAAAGAAAAAGGCAAGTGACCAAATTTGAGGTGCCAAAAAAACTCCAAGAAAAGAAAGTTTTATAGTACATAGAGGATGACATGTGGGTCCCATTTAGCAGCAGCGGTATCACCGTTTGAGAGGCGGCAGGGGATCGAAAGAAAAAGGTAAGTGACCAAATTTGAGGTGCCAAAAAAACTCCAAGAAAAGAAAGTTGATTGCACATAGAGGATGACATGCGGGTCCCATTTAGCAAGCAGCGGTCTCAACGTTTCCAAGGCGGCAAGGGATCAAAAGAAAAAGGAAGTAGCCGGAAATCGGGGGTCAAAAAAATCCAAGAATAGAAAGAATTTTGGTTCATAGAGGATGACATGCGGGACCCATGATCCTGCATCGTAAACGGCTCGATCGGAGAACGTTGAACGAGATGGCGCGATCGAGAAAAAAACAATGCCGAGAGGCTGCCATCCGGGCCCTACATCCCTCGGCGGTGCGGATTTGCGTTGACTCGGCCGGCGAACCCGAGAATTCGCGATGCACCACGTCCCGGGCCACCATACGCGACGTTTTGGCCGCTTTCGTCGGGCTAGGTGGCCTCAAAAACGAGAAAAAAAAGTTTTGACATGCACCACGGAGGGACCAAAATCGTCGGCCATGGTACACCAGCAACCACGGCGCGACTTCAACTTCGTCGGCCATGGCAACTTTTCTTGTAGTGCTTAGAAATTATTTCCCTAGGATTGTCTATCTCCCTACTGGTGGCCGCGACGTAGCTTGGAGGTGGGCGCACTACAGCCTCGCACCAGATCCTCGTGGGTAGCATGCCAACATGTAGGAGGTGGTTGTTCGCAAATTCTGGGTACGTGACTTTTGACTTCTTAGCATTCAAACACTCCTTGATTGACAATAGTTGCACTAATGCCCCTTGTTTTACCTATGTGCATGGTTGTAGAAATACTTCACAAGAGCCGAGGGTCAGGAACTTGCGTGCGATCCTATCCTACACGAGATGGCAAGGATGAGGGTGACTGGCATGCACTACGAGGCACGTGTTCAGTGCGTCCGCAACTGGCACGCCGGCCGCTTCGTTCATATGTCTAAGGAGGACGCTCGGGACACGCTCATGGCACCGTGGCAGTACTGCAGGTATTTGCATTGATGTGTTATTGATTTCTTTAACGCCATGTAGTTTATTTTACCATAATGGGTCTTTTTATATCTTGTGTATGTAGAACCCTCCTCAGTACGTCGGCAACAACCAAAAGTGCTTTCTAGCGATGGTCATGTGGTGGACATGCCCCTAGTGCCTCAAGAAGCACGAGGAGGGCAAGCTGAAGTGGGTAGAGATGCGAGGTGGATCGCATATCCAAGGCAGCATCCCCCTCTGTCTTCACATGCAGGCCGAGTTGAGCAAATGGTTCCTTCATTCTTTGAATTCATGTTATATATTGTTAACTCCGCAAGGGTGTGCCACATCACTTAATTACATGTTCTCTTTTGCAGGAAGTCAGGACAGGAGTGAAGCCGAACGTCTTTACCTTGATTCGAAAGATGAAGACCGGGAAGACGCCGCATCCTGAGACGGGTTCCATTTGGGTCAACGAGCAATCCGAGACCTAGTGTACGGCGTATGTCTCGAAATTCAAGCAGAAGCACGGCAAGAGCTCCCAGCCAGAGGCCGAGGACTTTGACGTTGAGGTTGCGGTGATTGCGGGAGAAGGCATGAAGCATGGCCGCCTATGGCTTGGTGACGGGTGCGTCGACCCAGCGACTGTTCCAACTCTCCGCTAGATCCATTGTGGTTGTAAGAGCGGCCAGCCTCAGGTAGAGACCCGACCACGGGCTTCGGATCTAGCTATCGAGCCATTACGGGTATGTTCTTCCTCGACCCTCTACGTTTCTTTACATGCTTTTCATTGAAATGTTAATGACATCGTGGCAACACAACGAAGGTGGAGATGGCAGCAAGGGAACAGGAAGCCCAGTAGCGGCAGTCGCATTTGGAGCAGCAGCTTAGGGACTACCAGCAGCAGCAGGTGCAGATGATGCAGCGGATGCAGCAGCATATGAGCTAGATGATGAGCCAAGCCGTTCTATCTCCATCGGGGAGTCAGAAGCTTCCTACTCCTCCTTTCTCCTTGGTGTGGGTAAGTGGTTAACTCCATATCTCCATCTTATTTTCTCTTGTCTTATTGACCAATCATGACATCAAATGTAGGGGCCTTCGCAGATGATGCCGAACATGCCGCTCATCCAGGCACCAGACACTCAGAGCCCGGTGACACCTTTCACCGTCAATAACACGAACATCATCCGGAACCTGATCCCCAGTGAGTCCTCTTACACTTGTGCCCAATGTGCTTCTAGGTTGTAGAATGACACGACACTTGTAAATTTATCCATTCTATGCCACCATGTTCAATTCCATGTCAATATGCAAATGCTAGTACTTATTGAAGTGTAGCCATGGAGCCATGCTTGTTCAATTCCATGTCAATATGAAAAATGTTAGTACTTGTGCAATTCCATGTCAATATGCTAATGCTAATTCCATGTCAATATGTAAATGTAGCCATGCATGCTAAATGCATCTCACATGTCATGCTTTTCCTTTTCACCTTGTAGGAGAAGGACAATACAATGAAGATGATGTCATGGGAAGCAAGGGAGGAGTACAAGGTTGATGACATATGCATTCTATGAACTTGTCGTCATGCTTTTCCTTGTCGTTGCTGGATTATGCACTTGTCGTTGTTGGATTCTATGCACTTGATCGACTATGCACTTGTCGTCGTTGTAATGGACTTGTATGGACTCTATATGCACTTGTATGCACTCTATGCACTTGTATGGACTATATCTATTTGTTATATGTTGTTGAAGTGCTACATATATTGTTGTTATGGATATATTGCATATATTTTGAATGTGTGCAGGGTACCATGAAAAACAGCAAAAATCTGGAAAATGCTGGCGCCTTTGCCGTGTGTATGCACACGGCAAAGGACATTTGATCACTTTGCCGTGTGCACACACGGCAAAGGCACCACATGGCGCGCAGCTGTGCTCCTGGCACGCAGGAGGGTGTGCTGGAGGAGTCTTTGCCATGCGTGTTGGGGAGTGGGCGCACGGCAAAGGCAGCTCCACGGCGAAGCGACAGCGCATGGCAAAGGTACTTGGCGCACGGCAACGCTCTGGCGTGCACGGCAAAGTTTTTTGGCGCACGGCAACGCTCGCGTGCACGGCAAAGATCGAGGTGCATGGCAAAGCCTTTGCCGTGCAACATTAGTGAGCCGCACTGCAAAGAAATCGTTGCCGTCGACATCACTGCCGTACGATCTTTGCCATCCGGTGTTGCACGGCAAAGACTTTATCATACATATGAGGCTCTTTACCGTGCAAATTGTTGCATGTCAAAGTGTTGTTTTTCCGTAGCGAAAGGTGCGCCGAGGAGAAATCAAATATCCACTGTATATGTTAACCACCTATGCCACTATTCTTCCAATAGGCCGCACTATTGAAGTTTAATAGATACAGTATTACAGCCTGCGGACTATGCAAGATAAATATACGTACAATAGTTCAATCTAGGATAAATTCAATACATAGAAAACAGGCAGATTGTCTTCGCAGAGAGAAAAAGGATCTTGTGACTGATTGCAAACGGACGATATGTGCAACTGGTAGTCTGTGGTGCCAACCCGCATTTAGGATTTTAGGCACTGCAGGTAAAAAAAGGTATATATTTAAATGTATACAAACAAAAAAGTAGTACAAAACTAGCAGTATAACAGAAACCACAATCAACTGGATGTATGCGTGTCAGCTGTACCTGATTAAGACATGTCCATTATTGGCT
The DNA here is from genome assembly GCF_022539505.1 of Lolium rigidum. Taxonomy (NCBI): domain Eukaryota; kingdom Viridiplantae; phylum Streptophyta; class Magnoliopsida; order Poales; family Poaceae; genus Lolium; species Lolium rigidum. The sequence continues at coordinate 44,647 of NW_025900512.1, read as the reverse complement.
TCATTTTACATCAAGGTCTAGGATTTCCTGACTTATTTTGAGTATGGAATTATCGCTGTTGCGTTCGCTGCAAACACCTCTTCATCACGGAACTCCATCACCGATAGTATTTTTCCATGTGCAATAACAACCCTAATACATAAAGAATATAGATATAATTTACAAGTCTGGCATCGTACGAAGCAAGGATCGATGGTATAAAGGAGTGGATGGCACATGGATACAAAAAAATAGATGGACACAGTGCGACTACAGCTTTTTAGAACTCCGGCGACAGGAGGCTAGTTTTTTGAACCATCCAAAAATGGCGTTTTGAAGTTTCAAAAAGTTCGGAGCAAAAATTATAGATTTAGGAAAAATGTAATCTGCCAACACGAAAAAATCTCACCTCAAAATATCCAGTATTTTGGGTTGCGCAAAAATAACAAAATCTGATATGTAAAGCACTGAACAATGCAAATTTTCAAACCTCCCAAATCTATCAGAATTTTTCAATTTTGTGAAACCTAGAATATAAAGTATTTTCGGTTGAGATTTTGCATGTTGGTAGAGTACAACATTATCTATGTCTTATTGAAAGATTTTTTTGAAACTTTGAAATTATGTATCCAGCTTACGAAAAATACGGAGCTATGTTGCGCTCCAAAGCAAATGGATACAGTGCGGCCTATCTACTATCATGTTTTTCACCTGCAGACCATGGAGCGGAGCAAACAAATGCTAAGACAGTATAAAAGAACTCGAAAATATTGATTACCTTTTCGACACCATCAAACATGCAAGACCACAAAAAGATAAATTATTGTAACTTCCATCACGGGCACCATAGAGGACTGTCTTAAGCCTGAGAAGTATGAAGTACTCATTTAGTAATTTCTACTCCCTCCGATCTATAATAAGTGTTGGTGGTTTTAGTTCAACTTTGAACTAAAACCACGACAATCCTTAAGGATAAGAGGGAGTAGTAAATGTCAATTATACATTAGGGGAAAATCTGCAAGTAAAGCTGTGCGAACGGCTACCGGAAAAAAAAAGCTGTGCGAACGGGGCACCTAATGTACACTTCAGTAACACAATGCATGACTAATCTGAACATTTGTTGTTGCATTTGCAGCAAGATATGTTTGAGGTGATGTCATTATATAAGAACATACTATGGACATTACCTGAAGTTAATGGAACTCCACAGATAAAAAGGACCATGTCTTGTACCTGTAATTAGAAGTGGTAGATTGGGATGGGAAATGACAGAAATGACTTCAGACAGGAAGCCTTCCAGGGTTTTAACACATATCTTTTGCTGCATGTCCCATATCTGATTTCACAAAGAAAGCATGCATTATCAGCAATGCAATGCACGTACTTTATTGGTGTATGTTTGAAATAACAGACCTTGGCGGTCTTATCATTGGAGCCAGTAAGCAAACACTGCTGATCATCACGTGTGAAGAAATACAAGCAGTTCACTTGTTTAGAGTGTCCTGACAGAGTATACTTAGGTTCAGGAGAATCAAAATTCCAAACCTAAACAAACAACACAAGAGTATGTAATCAAGGCCCAGTAGATAATTTGGACGTATCTTTGTATAGTCGAAGGTTGGTTAGAAAAAAGAGGGTTAAGAAACCCAAACCTTCACTTCTCCACTCTCGGAAGCAGCAGCAAAACTGTTGGTATCCGTAGGGTCAATTGCGATATGATTTAACACATGGCGGCCTATTCCGTCTTTGAAAGTTCGTATACACTCCCAGCCCTTGTCCCAGTCCCAGGCCTTTATCTCAGTACCTGCTAATGACAACACATATGGATGTATTGGATGAACGACCAGTGATGTGTTGGATGAATGACCTGATCTTCTATCATGACTGAATCTCGTGATTTCTTGCATTTCTGATTTGTAGTTGTACACATGGATCAAACTATCAGATGTCCATACTAAAAACCATTGCTTTCGTGCAACAAATAGAACGGACACAATTGTAGTGAGCTGGTCAGCATTTTTTACTTCAACCGTAGCCACCAAATTCTGCGGGCAAATACAAAGCAGCCATTTGTCAACCAAACGTAAAAAGCAGGCAAGGTGTTTAATTTGGGTCGTAGATAGAGATGCACCAATTAAGAAAATGTATTTTTTACCTTAATTAAGAAAATGTATTTTTACCTTAATTAAGAAAATGTATTTTAATCTATTTCAAATGTCAAAAAAAATCAGAAAAAATCAGGTGTACATTCCGACATTCAACTTTCGACAGCAAAGTATAACGGAAAAAGATATTTTCTGTGGCCTATGTAAAAAAGACAATACAATGGCCTATGTAAAAAAGCACGAAAAATTGCCTTTTTACACATGTCACAAAAATGTTTTTTCTTTGTGAAACTTTGTGTGCAAACATAAATTGTCTTGATATAAACCTAGATACTGTCTTTTGGAATATGTAGACATTTTGAAATATGGTTTTTGGCAGTGGGCACATCTACACCTATGAGGGAAAGTGGATTTCCGGATACACTTGCCGGTACAAATTGATCTTGTAATATTTTTTGTGGAGGCACGGTAGTTTTTAGTTTTTAGGCTGTCAAGAACATTTTTCATATATGCATCTTACTTCAACCATCACCAAAAAGGTTATTCCACATGTTTGCATATCACCAGAAAATAGTACAAGTTCATGTTTTAAGAAAGAAGTTACTTGCCTGAATCTCATAGTCCCATATATCAACAAAGCTGCCATGTCCTGTAATAATCCTAGGTGACAAGAAAATAACAAATGCTCCCTCAAAAAAAAAAAAAACAAATGCTGTATAATCGTAACAAATTCCCACACTGGAATAAAGAGATCTAAATATTATGTTTGTTACATTGTACTGACGCACTCACCACGGCTCTGTAGGATGTGCATCTAGCACCCCTATGGACCAACGACTACACTCCACGTATTTGCTCTGATTCAACAAAACTCAGGTAATGATTACATAGTATATATTTGTTTGGATAAAGGATTACATAGTATATATATATACGATCAGGTTGAGGAGAATCAAAATTCCAAATCTAAACAAAAACACAGTCTGAAATCAAGGTCCATTACAAAAGTAATGTTGAAGTTTGGTTAGCGGAGATAAGAAACCGAACACTTCGCTTTAACAAATTAATAGAAGGATATATGTATCAGTGGATATAGAGACCAGAGCTTTCCCTTTTAAAAAGAAAAAAGTAAACCGCACGAGCGGTCCTAATTCTTTGTCCGTGCCTTGACTTTAGTTTCTATTCTTTAAAACTGAATATCTCAGTTCCAACTCTTTGGTTAGTTACTCACCCGAGGTCCTAAATTGGTCTGACCAGGGTTGACCCCTGCCACATCGACACTAGGGCCTAGGAGGCAGACAGCTCACCCTACATATTTGCTAATAGGCCCTTGGGATTGTATTTCTTCCAAAACACGGTCCATGTTTCTCTCCCCACCCATTTCTGCCACGGTCGTGCCCTCACACAACTCCGCATCTTAGAGTTGGTGTCTCTGCCGGAGTGGTGAGAGGAAACACTGCTGGTCGAAGAGCTGCTCGAGGCCATTCGATTCTGCGAGGCCAGCGTCCATGTGGTCCATACCTTCATTGGTGCACAGACACGATGACGAGCTCGCCGGATTCATGCTCGACTAGGGAGTCGGCCACACAGTCAGTGAGGTGTTGCGTGCACACCTCTTCAGCAACTGTTGCGCTCCCGGTCAAAGAGTGCATCGAGGGGAGGATCGACCGGCCCCGAGATGAGTGCTTGCGCCTGGGAGTCGTGGATGTCCTCATCGCGCGCAAGGGCAGACTCCAGTCCAACCGCAGAGAAGTTGCGTCACCTGCGACCATGCGCATCGGCTCGTCCTCGCCTTGGCTGGCGTGGTGCGATGACTAGAGGAGGTAGGTGTCCATCTTTCTCCGTGGTAGTAAGGGCATCTCCAACGGGGCGTGCGCGACCGTTTGTGTCCTCGTGGACTGGAAATACGCCTGCACCCTACTCTAGCGGGGCGACACATCGTGTCTGTGGTGTCTGCGGAGACACAAACGCGAGACAAATATATGGCATGTTTGCGTCTCCGCGGGTACTGCGCGGTTGCGCCGAGCATCCGCTCGCTTCCTCCACGGGCCCACCTGGCAGCGACTCTGGCCCCATCGGCGCGAATTAAAGCATAGCAACTGCCGGGGAGGTCAACCGCCGGAGCGCCGATCGACCCACCAACCGCCGGAATCGAGCGCCAAACCGCCGCCAAAGAGCAACCGCACGCCTCTTTGTTATACGCGCCGACATTAATCCCCGCTGAATATAACCCTTGCACCTGTTGTAATTCATGTCCAACCGGCTGCCATTCTTCTTCTTCTCCAACACCGGCTAGCCACCATGAGCAATCTGTTGTTACCATCGGACACAGATAGCGAGGGGAAGCCACCGGGATGGCGGTATTGGTGGGATGGGGCTTCGACGCCCAGCAACCCTAGCTCCCCGCCGACGGAGGGCGAGGAGGAGGAAGGCCAGGAGGAGGAGGACAACGACGCCATGTGAGCACGGCTGGAGGCGCTGGAGGCGGCGGACGACGCGGCGACGGCAAGGAAGGAGGCGAGGGCGCAGGTGGAGCCTCGTCGTGCGTTCACTGACGAAGAGGAAGATCCCAATGACCAGTCGTCGAACTATAACTCAAGCTCGTCGGACGCGTCGACCGATAGTACCTCTTCGGAGGAGGAGGTGACAAGCAGGAGGCGCGTCCGTGAGGAGGACGAGGCGGGACCTTCTAACAAGAAGGCCAAGAATTAGTTTAAAATTTGTTTGTTTTCGTGTTTGTTCTCTAGTTTGTATGTTAAATATGTTTGAACTTGTTCGATTCGAGAAAGAATTAGTTTAAAATTTGTTTGTTTTCGCATATTCTTCATGATGTTTCAAAGATTCATGGGCACTACAATTGCATCCATGCATCTGGTTGGATTCTGATAGAAGGAAAAGAAAAAGCAGTTTTGAAAACAAAATATTTGGGTCTCCAAAATGCTTCGGACCGCTAGGGGTGCCCCCCGACGCAAACGGACATTTTACATCTCGCGGTCATTTTTGCGTCTGTCAGGCGATGCAAACGGATGCTCGCGGACAATTTGGACGTCCGAAATGCATCGCTCCATTGAAGATGCCCTAAGAGAAGGTGCAAACAGCAGACTGCAGCAAGATCGTGAGCGGGTCCAGCTTGTTCCGTCACGTGAGTTACAGATCCCGCCCAAGATTTGGAGAGGAGAGGGAAAGGGACAGTGGTTTGGGGAGAAATATAAAGATGGGGGCCGTTTTGCGAATATGCAAGTCTAGCTAGTAGCCTCCTATGCCTCACCGTTGATGTGGCAGTGGTCAAACACCACGCGGACAGGTCAACGTGGGTCGAACCAAAATAGAACCCCGGGTGAGCCACTAACCAAAGATTTAGGGTTAAGATATTCAATTTTTTAAAATAGAAACTAAAGTGAAGGCACGGGCAAAGAATTGGAACTTTCCGTGCGGTTTACTCAAAAGAAAACTTCACTAATATTAGAATCAACAACACTGTTGTTGGTATCCGTAGGGTTAAATACAGTTACTTGCCTTTATCTCATAGTAGATGTTCATTTGTTAAATACAGTTACTTGCCTTGATCTCATAGTAGATGTTTATTTGTTAAATATAGTTACTTGCCTTTATCTCATAGTCGTCTCGTATACCAACACAACCGCTCCGATGTCCGGCAATAATCCTAAGAGCAAGTATAATAAAATCTAGTCAGTAGGCTATAAAAATTTAAATATAATACTTATACTTAGTTGGAAGGGAGAGAAGAAGATATATAAGATAAGTGGGCTCTCATGCAGGATCTAGCTCTAGCACGTGCTCATAGTTACTTTGTGAGACTAAAAGGAAGATCATTTATTAATAAAGTAGTGCATTTCTAGAGCCAATTATTGTACATGTTAACTATATATTGACTATACATGATATGACACCTTACTTATAGTGCGGGGAAGTGGGCGTGTTGCTGCATCGCCTTCTCGCGCGGGGAGTTGATGCGGTTGGCTCGTGCGGGTGCTGCTCGTGTAGAGGGCCGGTCAGGAGCAACTGATGACATGGTGGCGGGGCTGGAGAGACGTCGGGCGCTGGGCGTGCGGTGGCCAAGAGGATACGGGAGGTTGGTGCGACGGTGTCCCGGGCTCGATCTGGGTCCGCCCGGGCCCAATCTGGGTCAAAGGATGGCATGCTTTTGCATGGTGACACTGTTGCCATGCCTGCAGCTCCTCTTGCGGGTTAGCGCTGCTTGCTAGAGGTGCAAGGTGCTCCACAGTCATTCCTGGATTATGTGCTCGACGTCTCCTCTGTGGCAGGCTAGTGGCGTGGGGGCTAGTGGCCTGGCATGAGTAAAGGTGGAGGTCCTAGGGGTCCTCTTGGCCGAAGATGAAGACATGTCTGAGGCATGTCCTTCTTAATCTGGCCGAAGTGGTGAGTTTCAGAAGGATCCGCCGGCGAATATAACAGTGCATCTATTGCCTGAAGTTTGCTGGATCAGGTGGTATTTGGTCGTGCGTAACCGTGCTTTTATTCCGACCGTTTGGTTATGAAGAGAGTGGCGCGAAGTTCTGTTCTGTACTACCATCAAGTGACATTATGGTCCATGGTAAAGTTAGTGACGGGGAATATCATGAAGGCTGGATTGGAGGACTAGCAATGGAGGTTCGAGTCTCTGCGCTGTTGAGGAACTTGCTTGGTGTTCTAGCCTCGTAGGAGCGGCTTTGGTTAGTGGAGGTGATAACATATGAGAACTTCAAAGTTCTAGTTTGCAGGGTGGAAAATCAAGGTCTGCCATTAATTGCTTGTTCTTAGCAATAGCCTTGTTGAAAACATTTTTTTGTGAGCACGGACTCTCTCTAGGTGAAAACATATGATTTTTGATCGGGTGACGACAGTTTGTGTGCTTCGTTTTCTTTCTTGGAGGCATCGTTACTGGACATGCTGAACTTTTGGTGTTGTCTTTGTGGTGTTTGTGCTGCTATTAGGTTTTGATCACTGTAGCGGGACTTTTCTTTATGTAATTCTTCTTTTTTCCAATGTGTGTATCCGCATTCCTCCTAGGCACTGTGTTGGTGGAGAGGCTAGGTGTAATTGATATCTTCACGATATTAATATATACTCGTTATCGAAAAAGGCCAGCAGCTGGCTATACTATTGAACTTGCTCTAAGTGATGAGAAAATAATAAATGTTGGATAATCGCAACAAATGCACATACTTGAATAAATATATTTAATTATTATTATGTTGGTCATATTGTACTAGGCACTCACCATGGGTTCGTAGGATTTGTATCTACCGCCTTCTTCTGCCCGTCGGTATGCTCCACGTATTTCCTCTGATTCAAGAAAACTCTTGTTAGCTTTACAGGAACCACCTCAGGATTGGAAGTTCTGTGAATAGCAAAAAAAGGTACATACCTGTACTAACGGCGTGCTTGCCTCCTTCATTTAAATGCAATGAAATAAAATAATATATTAGCGCATATAATGAACTCATGATTAATGATTGGTTAGGTCAGACCACCTCTTCTTGCGAAAAGGTAAGACCACTTTTGGGGTGCTGAGATATGGAAGAGGATCGATCAGCTGGGACATTCTAGCTCGAGCTAAACCACATGACGGTATGGGGTTAGGGATATGCGCATACTTAATCAGGCGTTGTTGACACGTCAAGCTTGGAGGCCAATCCAACAGCCGAATAGCCTTTGTGCTTGCTAGCTAAACTTAAGTCCAAACAAAGGTACTATCATGGAAAAGCTGGTATTAATACTAGGTTGTACGATACCAAGTAAAATCGCAACCCAAACTCTACATCTCGTGAATAGATTAACTACACAGGCTAATCTAGTACACTTCACTAAAACCCACCTATAGAAAGAAAGAAAAAAAGAAAGAAGGAAAGAAAGAAAGAACAACGAAAAGCAGATAGAAATAATATCACCTATATATGTAGGGAAAATCATATCCAAGGTTTAACTTATCTTTGTAAGGAAAGAAAACTGATCTGAGCTCGGACAAACTCACCACGAATGTCATCTCTCCTTGTGCAACATAAGCAGCTTTCAATGCGACGCTACGCATTGTATCTGATCCAAACGTCCTGGCGAGCCTAAAATCCGTGCTATATTCAGTGTCGCCTGTATGGTGATCTGTGAATTCATAAGCTTTACAGTACTTTAAGACCAAGTCATTATCTATTTTTTCTGGAAGGTTTTCTTTTTTCAGTGTTGTCACAACAAGAGTGCAAGTGGATTGTGCTGGTATGATGCCATACAGTGGCAGTCGTACGAAACACTCCACGTGTTGGCTCATTTCCTCCTCCACCTCGGTAGAGGTCCTCTTCCCCAACTCCACCTCTTTCATCAATTCCTCAAAAATTCTGTGACAGTTATCTATATTCTTCTTAAGCATAAATACCACAGGTTCATTGCTGTTGTTTGTTATGTTCAGTGAGCACGGGACAACCTTATTGGGTTGAAAGGGGAATAGGAGCTTGGACGGGAGGACATCAAGAGGCTTGTTTTGTAGTTCTGTGTCAAAAAAAACATCCAAATTCACCTCATCAACCGTGTCACCCGGCATTTCATTGAACATATCTGTAGTTATATCCTCGCATGCAAGGGGCCCATTTAGTTTGGCGCTCCGCACGGTGAACTCATTGGCACGCAGTACATCTCGTGGAGCCTTCTCTTGTGATTGCAAAGTTATGTTAACGGTACGCTTGGATTGTGGTGGCACAATATCTTTCATTGGCTGTATAGAGTATGGCAAGGGACTGCTCGTTAGGATATCGAAGACAATGTACGCATCTGTATTGTTGGTTAGCTGAAATGAGCTTGATATCTGCTTCTTAAGTTTGAAAGGAAAACAAATCTGGAGCGGCTCTATTCCAAGAATATCATCTTCTGTGTATGGGCATATCTGCGACAAAAGAGCAAGATGCATAATCAGTTACACAAATGTACTCCCTATTTGCCATTCATTAACTGTACTTTTTGACGAAATTTCAGTAATGCTATATATTTAAAGAGTTAAACCAAAGTAAGATTTTGCCGATAAAAAACGACGGTAACTAATGCAGCTCCACTTGTCCAAGTTTTTTTGCTGATGTGAGGCATGGCAATCTGCACCGATTGGTCATGCATATCTATATCAATCTATATTATATATTAGAAATTGGAGAACTCTCGTCCCTCAGGGCACTGCTCACGCGCATAAACATGATACAATATAGGTAAATATGTGATATATTTTTCCACAGATAATTGTTTAAGCAAATTATCGACACGAATCTTTAACTTCGATAGTAAATGTGTGATATATGTGTAGTATATTTTTCTACAGGTAATTCTTTACAGTAATTTTTTGAGACAAATACTTAATTTAATAGTAATTATTCGGCGGTAATTGCCCGCCAGCAGTTTTTTTTACCGCCGCGTTATTCTCCGATGGTGATTTCGTGGCATTGTTTCTTCAATAGTGCACGAATGGTTGTTTTTCAGCGTTACTTCTTCGCTATAAATGTTCAACCTCAAGAGTAGTTCTCCGACCGTAATAACCCAATAGTAATGCTTCGTCGACGCATAATTCTTCGAATGTAACAAAAGTATTGCATCGAAGGTGCATGAACAGTTACATCTAGCAGTAATCCTAGACGGTAACTCTTTAATGGCAATTGTATGGTTCTGCAATAGTTTGAGCATTATCGTACGGTAACTTCGAGAGAGAAAACACTTCACATTTGTCGCCTTTTTATTTGGCAAAATACCACTATTCTTTTCAATGGTAGGTTTTGGGAGGATGCCTGGTTGGGTGATAGGCCGTTATATCAACAACATATATCCGTCTTTCTACATCATAGTTCGCAGGAAATATTCTTCAGCGGCCAATGTTTTATCCTCCATTCTTAAAAATATTCATGTTAGAAGGCATCTAGTTCATAATAATTGGGCAGGGCGGCTATATTTGTTCCAGAGTTTAATGATGCTCACTACCTTGAATGAGCCAAAAATATTCGTTTTGAAATCTCAGAGTACATGAGACTTCAGTGTGGAGTCCATGTACATTTTAGATTACTCCGAAAGTATTTATGGAAGCCAAAAATCCTACTATAAAGATAAAAAAGGAATTCATGTGCTCCTCAATCAAAAGGTCCTACTTACAAATTATAATTTTGGTAAACAAAATTGGGATGGAAGTAAAAGATGTTGTTTATGTGATTCTGAGGAGGCCGCAGAACAGTTATTTCTTTCATACTCTTTTGTTATCATGATTTGCCAAATTCTTTACTTGACTTATAGAATAAAGCTAGGATACACATAGGTATTTTCACTTTATGTTGGCAACCCTGGCATTGCAAGAAAAAAATTATGTTTAACAATTTGCAGGTTATACACTTGCCTGTACACTAGATTTAGTGATGGTGTTTCCTACTCCCGGTGGACCGGTGGGCGTTTATGGTTGCATTATGGAACCGACTGTTGATGACTGCTTAGGATTTCTTCAGCCAGGTTAGTTGGCGGATTTCTAAAAGGATTCTAGATGCATATTTGTTTTATTATTTTCCGTTGGTTGATCTTCTATTCACAATATGTGATACGTAAGATGTAAATTATAGGAATGCTAAACTTTGCAGAAAAGGCTGCTTGCATTAACTGATGTAGAGGCCAGGTCTAACTCCCCTTTTTGTGAAAAAAACAATAAACTGGTTGATGGTAATATGTATATTCTCTTACTTAAAGGCATGAACATGAATTGATAAGAAAATTTTATCATATGCATTGAATTCTTAGAGAAGTAAATAAAACATGTTAGTGTTGCCTTCGAATAGCTAATGTTTGTATGCTCCTTCTGTCGTGGTTAAAATTAAACTAGAAAACATGTGACTAACATAAGACATCCCGTTTAATAGTGAAAAATGTTATATATTTCATGCTGAGTAATCATCTCTTAACTAAGAGAAGAAAAAACACTTTTACTTTGTTTCTCTCTCTCCTTCAACTAGAAAATCATTATGTGGGGCGTTGTTAAGATAGCACCATTGCACTCTATATGTACGGGATTACATGGCCAGTGGGCCATTTTGTTGGGACAGAGATGTGGGCTTGTATATATCGATGAGAAAATCTCGGTGATTTTAGTGCTGCCCCTCAATTGCACCAAACTTCGCCCCCCTTGGTTTCATGTTTTCCTTCACCCGCGAGAAGATTTTGTGGCTAATCAGTGGCTATAAAAACGTGTATGCATTAAGGATAGTTAATGCTAGGGAGGCGACCAGACTACTCATAGTGAAAATAAGTTAGGGAGGCGACAGTTAGACTATTAACATTGGAAGTAAGGTAGCATCATGCAAGTACATGCAACTACATTCAATGTAACTAGGAATATTGATGACACAAAGTATTATGATATTAGAAAAAATGCTTGTGGTAACAAGCTATGTTACCATAACATCACACTTTTCAAGATAAAATGAGTCTAGAAGCTAATTAATGAAACAATATATTATACTACTACCTCTATGTTACTATGCACTATAAAAATAGTAACATATACATGTGTCATATAATATTTGGCATAGGAATTAAGAGTTAATGCTCTAGACTAATAATCTCGAAATATCACAAAATGGTCTTCAGCCCTATAATCCGATTTGGATAGAGTACGTGACATAGTAGTTGTGCCACACGGCATACACCCCACCCCGACCCTATAATCCAGTTAGGGTTGGGCCGTAGACAAAAAATAGGCCATCTCGCATCACTTGGATGTTTAGGTCTAGAATACACCCAGCGGCCCATCGCATATTAGTTTGCGAAACAATTTTATATTAATAAAAAGAAATTTACATCAGGAGAAAAAACAAAAAAATGTCAAATAAAAAATGAGAAATTGCGATATTGCCATCAATTTGACGTCGCCATCATTGAAGACCGGAGGCTCCCTCGGCCATGGCCACTATGATGCCGGAGGAGGTCCAAACACAAGCTTATTGCTCGTGAAAATAACTACATTATCTCTATATAAACAGGGATATTTTGTTATAATATGTAGTGAATAACTTTCTAGACCCACTAATAAGTGCTAACTAATGCCAAGATGTGAAAATATCCATCATTATTTCTTTTCTGCAGAAATGAAAGTAACTAGGAGGAAATCAAGGGCATTAAATGAAGAATGATGGATTGGAAGTATCACCAAGTCAATCAGAGTCTAGAGCTGATTCCCATAATTAAGCTTTAACGACCAGTCATGCATGCCGATACGGCTTGACCGTACCAGGTGTCGGTGGGTACACCTCGTCAAACCCAATATAAAATGTGGAGATACCCGAGGCATCTGAGAGACGCACACAGAGAAAATCGTCATTTTGTCGTAATAGTCAGATCCCATCTCCACCAAAGCCTCGATGCAGCCGCCATCGACTTTACCGCCTCATCATCATCATCATCATCATCTTCATCCTCTCCCCTACTTTTAATCCTGATTTGTTCACGATTGGCAGGATTTTAAGACTAATAATCATTCATCTATTTGATATTTATTGTATAATGTTTACTATTGTTGATCCAGTTATTTGTGAGTAGTCCATTTGGGCTATCCAATGAGGCCTAGCCTCAATTACCTATGGGATATTGTGCAATATGGGAGTATAGATTCATTTATATTCTTCGATCTTTTTATCTCGATCTTGAAGGTTTGACGGGTATCTGAAGCAAAGAGACTGCCAAAGGTATTAAGGTTTGAGTAGAGTTAGTTGCATGATTTGATGCCATGATCAAGTGAAAACATTCATGGGTCAACAGTGTGATCATCATCTAAGGAGTAAATGTGAACTTAAGGATATTATATGAATTATTTTAATACCACAACTCCACGTGCTGCGTTGGAACTCAGAGTGGATAATTGATGCATTAAGACTGTGGCATGCGACATTACATTGCACATTAGGATGCATCACCCAAATTATGTTGCATATTTACCTTGATTTTATATATATATATATATATATATATATATATATATATTGTTGCATGTGAGCTTCATTATATCTTTTAAATCCTATCTTAAGCCCATGCCTATCTGCAACCTTCGATAAACAACCAAATACAATAAGACATTGGTCCCGTAAGACAAGAGTTAAACGAAAACTAGAATTCTCACGTGTGTGATCTTACACTAAAAGCGATCTTCTCATAGATTCGATAACCTAGGATCTCTAGGAAAAATCTTTAATACTACAATCTGTAATCTAGATCGATGGTATCACTGACGTTGTTGTTGCAAGTGTTGGCACTGGCACGAGAGGTGGCATGCCAGACCTTCCATGCGCAGTCGTGGATTCCCGCAGCTAGATGAGTAGGCCCTCCCACTTGGCAAGCTCATCGAGATTGCTCTAGGCCATGGCCATATCGAGGGCCTCTTCGTCACCGAGCTCGGGAGGCTGAACCTACTGCTTGACGATCGAGCAAACCATCGTTGCCATCGCCATTGCCATCGACGTTGCTACGGACACCGATACTACTAGAAAAAGGTCTAGCCGTAGGATGGCTAGCAGTGGCACACCACTATACTAGTACACCACTTCTATATAGTAGTGGCGCACGAGGAAGAGGTGCTCCACTTCTAGAAAAGTTCCTAGTGGCGGACATGGTCAGTAGTGCACCACCACTAAGGCTCTGGCTAGTACCACCCCTCCCCTTGGATTACCAATGACGCATCACTGCTTAGGTGGGACCTGCCCTATTACAGGTAGGGGAGATAGCAGTGGTGCACATGTACATGATGTGCCATTGCTATGTCTAGGTGGAGCGTGGGAATGTTGGACACGTGCACTACTAAGTGGTGCCCAACATTCCCACCCACCCGAAGAAAATGTTAGAAATTTTTAAAAAAAAAAATCTTCAAGATGTCCATGTGTTTTATCATGTTGTTTCAAGAGAAATTAACAAAAATGAATTTCGACATTTTTTTCGAAATTACATCATGTATCGGTAAAAAAAAAATTCTGGTTGCATAGGACCTCCGATAAATATGATTTTTATATGAAAATGTATCTATGCAAAATTTTACATCTGATTTTCAATGACCCATGGTCGTTTAGCCAATTTTTAGATTCCCAAAATCAAAATGGAAACATGAGTTTTCAGCTTTTAGATTTTGAAAAATAACAAAAAGTAGCATTAGCGCACCATTAAGAGGTGCGCTACTGCTAATTTCCCTTCATCGAAATTTAAAATGGCCGGCCACCACCTACCCCCACTACCACCTTATCCTCCTCCCTCCTCCATAGATTCCTCTCCCCCTCCTCTCCTCCTCCTCTCCTCCATCTTCTCCTCCACTCCTCCATCCTCTCCTCCTCATCTTTTCCTCGATCCTCTCCTCCTTTCTCACCTCCAGTCCAGCGCCCATTCCTCCTCTCCGGACTCCTCTCCCCCAATCCGACAACCCTCCTCTCCTCTCATTCATTCTCCATCCTCTTTCCTCACCATCCTCTTTCCTCTCCATCCTCTCCTCCCTCTATTCTCCATCCCGCAACCTCTCCCATGGCCCATGTAATTAGGAAAAAATGAGCAAAAAATGGTGCTAGATGAACGGGACCAATAATTTAGAAAACAACCCAAGCAAAAAAACGAGCAAAAAAATCGCGAAAATATGGTGCTAGATCCAGATCTGGATCCAGATTCAAATTTCAAATTTTTTCTCGTGGTGCACCAAGCAGGGTTAATAGTGGCGCACCAAAAATATAGCAGTGGAACACCAAAAGATAAAAATAAAAAGGAAAAAAATAAAATTTCAAAATTTCAAAACTATAGCGGTGGCGTACCAAAAATGTAGCAGTAGCACACTAGGTTGAGCGGCACTGGTAGGGACACATATGAGTGGCGCACCAAGTCAGTACTAACACTTACCAGTGGCGTGGTGCGCCACTGCTAAGCTTTTTTCTAGTGTTGGGGTGAATTTGTTGCTAGAGTGTTCGACCTCTCCTAGGTACCTAGCTTAGTGACGCTGGTTCAACTCTAAATATGTCCCAATATAGTTGTCTGGCGCAAAAGCTGGACCGTCCCGCAGATCCGATAGAAGGATGAAGTGCTGGTGGCGAATCTCATTGCCTAGTGCTCGCCCCTCCCATGGAACGTGTGGCACTGGCACTCGACGTGATTTCATAAGTCAACCTACAGGAGGTTGACATTTTTCCGGCATGGGCTTCCTCCTCTCTTAAAGTTGCTGTGGAAAGTCAACTGGGAGGTAGTACTACTACCGCTCTCTGTGATAGCCACCTCTGGCAGGGACCCCACCTAATGGTCGTTCTGTTGGAATTAGTGCTCTAGAGACAAGTAATAATAGTTATTTATTGTCATAAATTTATAATTAGTTTCGTGGCATGCTATAACTGTATTACGCGGAAACATTAATACAAGTGTGGTATTATAAACAAACAAATAGTCCCTGGTAAAAGCACTTATGTGTATAACTGTTTATTGTGTTCAATAGTTGACCCAGGATTTCCCGATCATGGACATAAACGTCATTGACAATGAGATCATATCAATTGGTTGAATTGTATGTTGGACATGCCCAAAACATAAATATCGTAACACGATCAAGTCCGCTGAAGTTCAATGTTATAATGTTTATTAAAGCGTAAAGTAACTTAATCCTTAGACCATGAGATCATATCTACTTGTCATATTCGGAGGTTGCTTTGGCTGCATCAACCATCACACCATAAAAGGGTGATCATAAAGGAGTAGCGAAGTATTCCGACGGTATAGTTGAGGTGTATGGATAAAGAGCATGATTTGTTCATCCACATGACGGTAAGATACATAGGGCCCACACTCGGTGAGATTACATCCATAAAGCTGCGCAATGTATGCCGATATCACAGGGATGATATCACACATGAATGAGTTTAAATAGCCTTGTCGGAAACAAGACCGAACGAGCTATTCTGATACCGGTGATCATGTCTCGGACGAATGCTGGTATCGTATGACCAAAAGGAATAAGACTCGATGCGATGGTTCAAACGACGATCATATCTTCGTGGAATGCATATAGATCATTATGGTTATCCAGAATCCCCTGGTGATCATATTGACCGACGACATTGTCTCGTATCATGACTATGAAAAAACCGAACCGTGGGGTAACACACTTAAGGGTTCGACCAAACTACAGATGGTTTGGGACCCATCGGAGTTAAGAGAGATATCCGGAATAGGTTTCCGACGGAGTCCGAAGGATGTTCGGATTAGTTCGGGAGGTGCCTCGAATGATTGGTAATTAAGGATATGTTCAATATTTGTTTGGTTGAATCAATATATTGAAATAAATTTAATTAAATAATAATTTATTATTATTTTAATTAAATGGGCACTTCTATTTTATTAGGCCCCTAGAGGGAATAAATAAAAGAAAATAAAAAGGAAAATGAAAAGAAAAAAATGTGGAAGGGGAGCCGGCCCAGCCTAGCCGTGCAAGCGCGCGCACGAGCCAAGCTCGGCCGGGCGGCCCCTCCCCTAGTTGCCTCCTTTTTCCCACCTTGCCTCCTTGGAAACCCTACTGCCCCCTTGCCCCTATATATAGTGGGGCTTTTGGGGCAAATCAACACACAGAAAAATAGGGAAAATATCTCCCTAGTTTCTGACTCCGTGCGATTTCCCGAAGAACTGCGCAGGGCCATAAACAACTCCACCCGATACGCGTGAGCGCTGCTGGGATCTGGATCTAGAAATCTAATTCCGCAACTTAGCTGGATTTGAGCCCGAATCATCGTTGAGCACCGTATGTGTGTGAAACTATGAGGTGCTGCACTAGCGGCACTTGACGTCGGGAGGACTTTTACATGACCTTGCGGTCAATGGTGCCCGTTCGACTACATCAACCATGTTCTAGTGGAACCTTAACCGTTATCGGTCTATGAGGGTACGTCTCCGATATCTTCTCCGTTTACTACATTACTACATGGATAGATCTTGGGCGCATTAGGGTTTGTTAAGTTCAATTTTTTTTGTTTTCTGCTGCGAATCCCTTTGAGTGGTATCAGAGCCGATCTATGCGTAGTATGTTGTACGGTTAGAACGCTTGTGCTACATGCGGGAATTTGTTCTATAATTGTTACCCTCTCACGTGTACTTGTTCATACTGTGACATTGTTGGATGAAGCGGCCACGACCGATATCACGCGTCCCCGTATGCGGAACTAGTTCCGCACTTGACATATTTCTTGTATCACATACGCGGCTAGGGGGTGTCTGTCTCTCTAACTTTAGTGGTATGGCATTTGCAACAGAGGGACCCGACAGGGGTGTAGTAGATACAATTATCTAATCGATGGTATGGTTGTATCCTTGTAGGCAAGAACGGTTCTTTCTCGCATAAGCCAAAACATCCACTTATGCAACTAATAAAGTAGAAACGTCTATATTTGTTGCAAGGGGGCTTGTAACATGTTTTGATCATGGTGTATAGTTGATTTACCTACTAGTTGTTACTAAGTTGTAATAATAGTCCATTGCCATGATGGTCAATCAACTGGAGGCGTCACGAAGTGGGTGCCATGCCAGAGCATATGATAGAGATTAAATTGTGTAGATGATTCACCCATGACATGTTAACTAATACATTTGATCTAGATATCGTGATAGCATCTTACTTAGTTGCTAGCATTACTTGAACTAACAAAACAAAGCTCTAAACAAGATGATCCCAGAATCAAAACACCAATTAAGTGTTCATCCTTAGCATGCACCATTCTCGATTGATTGTAATTGTGGAAGCATTTGTGTCAATCGGTGCTAAACATTCTCACATTTATGTACAGTGGGTGCAAGCCACGTTGCACATGCTCTCAACTAAGCAGTATTTGACGGGTCTAGCATGTACATACATGATCCCGAGAGCTCGAGAGATCTAAAGATCGAGCATGAGTCACATGAATGATGTGATCGACGCTTAGTGTCCACCTTTTGAAACTGTGACGTTCCTGTGAACGATCGGAACGGACGTAGATTTGATCATGTAATCACTTGAAACATTCTTAGGAATAATGTATTCTAGTGCGATCTCATTATTTAATTTGATTAAAACTTGAACTCACATAAAATTATGAACTTAGTCTTCAAATTTTTTCAAATATCTTTGTAGACCATGGTGTTCTCCCATTTGCTTGATCATTTCCGTCCCTTCGTGAGAGAAGCGAAACTTACCCATAGTGGATCAGACTTCGGATTATGGTACCAAGAGCTGAGAAGTTGTCTTAGAAAAACTTACATGTTTTTCGTAGTAGATGAACCTCCAGGGGATGAACCAGACGACTACACCGATGAAGAGGACAAGAGGCTATATAACCTCCGACTAAAGTTAGAATCAGTTATCCGACATGCGATGCTGAGCACCAGTGGCGGAGCCACACTATGGCTGTGTAGTCATATGACTACACAGTTTTCCACTTGCATCTGTAGAAATTAGGCAGAAAATTACGAAAAAATCATCTAATTACATGTATTTGACTGCACAACTTTAAACTGACTACACAAAGTTGACGTCCTGCCTCCGCCACTGCTGAGCACCATGGCCCCTGGGCTAAGGGTGTTCTATGCCAACACCAAAGCCATTTACATATCATTGCACTCAAGTCATGTTCAGGGCTGAGGTTAGAAAGGCAACGTATGAGTGTCTAGATGCATTTCTATCAACGAAGTTGGGGGAATGTGGCCACATTGAGATGCACCTAAGGAATAAGCATAGGATTCAAAATAACTTGGTGGATACTTGGGGTTAACCAATGACAGAGCATTGTTCTATGGACGAAGTATTTTGATCACTGCCTTTAAGCTGTAAGGAATTTGTTGAGGACTACTTCGTGAAAGAGAAAGTGTTCACCTTTCATGAAGCCTTGGCAAATATACGAGCTCTGAGGGTAGAACCATTAGGAGGAGAAGTTGTCGACGAAATCAAAATCAGAAATGATGGAGAAGGTATATATTTGATATATGCAACATACATATTATTCCTTACCAACGCTTATTACGGAATGCAAAGTATTTGATACTTGTACTATTTTGCTTGAAAGCAGCACCTACCGCTTAAGGACCCGCCATGGGGAGAGAAGGTGACGTGAGTGTTTGAAGGCATACAAAATGTTGATGGCCTACGTCACTCTCCCACTACATTTATCAACGAACCTTAGTTATTTCAATTAGAATAAAAGTTGTAATCGTTATAAGTGAACTTTTATTAGTATGTTTTGTATATCGCGAGAAAAGTCATTCATATGTAATAAAGACAAGTTCGGTGTCCGCCTTTTATGAATAAAGTCTTTGTGTTCACACATGTTATATTAATTATTCTTATTAGGATCATGTTGATAATTTGACATTTATAAGCTGCTGCTGAATAGTGCCGAAAGATATCCAACTTAATTCATTATAAAATAACACTATCGTTCAGTTCATACAAAGGAGTTGTGTCTGTTCATATTCGATGAAACACATAAGTCAGTAGATGAATAATCTTATGAAAATTTTCTAAATGCCGCATGAATAAAACACCGCATCTATTAAATTGAATGCATTAAGTATTTTTGAATAAAAAATACATAAATGATGTATTAGTTAGACAAGTGATAGTGGAGATTAATATTGAAACAAAGTCAAGTTTTAGTGAATATAAATATTCACCAAAATAAGACACATAAATCTGAAGAAGGATTTGACGGGATCAAATCTAATTCAGAAATAAAGAAGGATATAAACTAAAACAAGAAAGACAAGTCGCCGCCGATTGGAACAAAGTGATAATTTTTTGAGCTATATTTCAGCGCCACAAATTTGCGAAAAGTTGTTTTTCAAAATATGATACGATACATCAAGAAGTTGATATAATCAAAGTGTTGGAAAGAATCTGTTAGCAAGTTTCCGATACTACATAAATAATTATTCATGAATAAAATTAAAGTCTAATACTCAATTGATAAATAAATCATTGCAAGATACATAAAGTTGTGGAATTACAGGATAATCCTGAAATTAAAAATGAACCAAGTTTTTTGTGACGTATTCTTCATGAATTATGAATTATGAATACAACAACCACTGAGCTAAATTAGCAAAATTGGTATTGCACAATTTGACAAGTATTTTAAGAGAAAAATCATCTTCTCAAATAAATACGACGTGGAAAAAGTAAAACTAAAACAAGGTAATTGAACCTTACCTCAGTATATCAGAGTAGCGCAATGGAAGTTATCCATAGCAACGCTCAATAATAAAGAGGTGGATAATTGATAATGATCAAAGGATCCATAGTTTTGCTAAAATAAAAGTGGGATTCAAGAATTAATTATGTCACGTAGCGGAATATATTCCTGATCCATTTGTCTTAATGGAAAGGATGAACCTACAAATTACAACGAAACGATGATGGACCTAAATGCAAAAGATGACTGAAGAGTCATGAAATCAAGATTTGAATATCATTTGGATTGCAATGTATCAAGATACATGATCTTATTAAGTATAAGAATAGTTAAGATCTTCTATGAGAGAAGAACATGCAATTTGTAAAATACAAGCAAGTTCAATTTTCCATAAGATATGGTTTGGGAAAAATTGTAAGAGTATTTGAGTCGATGGGTTTTATAGAATTGGCAGACATAACAATTATGAGAATTGATGTGATGATTAACGAACCGTGACCATTTGAAAATGGCAAGAGTTGTAAATGTACAACAGACAGGATTCATAAATCATATGAGTGCTAGTATATCGCAAGAGGAATTATAAATTTTGATGAGTTGATCAAAAGGAATTTTGCATTTATCCAAAATAAAGTTTAAACATGCGTTTTGCATAAATTTGAGTGGTAGCTAAATAGTTACCCTAAAAAAAATTAGCATGTTATGACATGTTTTTTGAGTGGGAGCTATGTGTGAAACTCGTTGTTATATATGGAACATATTTTGAGTGGGAGCTGCCCGAGAAATTCCATCATATATGTGATGACATATTTGAGTGGAAGGTTTTGAATAAAGGACTATTCAATATGCTAATGACATGTTGAATGCCAAAAAGGGTACCATGGTTAGAGAAGTAATATTAAAAGAACTACAAGATCTATTGAGATAGATAAAGGTTTTAATCATAAAGTCAAACAAATTGTCCTTAGAATAGAATTTTGAAAGAGTTCAAAAGTGATAAGCAAAGAAAGTAGTTTTCTGGCTTATAATATAATGGGGCACAAACATCGAAATGTTTCACATTACATATTCAGGGAAGAACATGGTGATGTTCAAGATATTAAAATGTAATGGTTAAATGATAGAAAATGATGTGTCACATCATCTATGCCCAAGACATAGAGTTCTAAAAATACACTATGAAAAGTAAAATGACGAAATGCGATCCTAATTCTTATTAAAAATGTTTTGAAGTATTCTCTGAGAAAACTGAACATAAAATTAAGGTGATAATTCCGAAATCCTGAAGGATAGTAGAACTAAATATGTTGCACTAGTACATGTTTCGAACACTAACCTAAAGAATTAGGAAGATCCCGAATGAATGGGGTATATAAAATGGTTGAGCATCCAGTGCACTCCCATTAAGATCTATATTGATGAAAAGGCTGAGAAAATTGAATTTTCACCAAAAATGTATACTTCCAAGTATTCATGAAAAATAAAGTAAACTTCAGTTTCACTGAACCAAACGCCTTAATGGAATAAAAACCAAGTGATACGGAAAAGGAATGTTTCACTTAATGAGCCAAAGATGATAATTAGATTATCACTTTAATGGAATAATGTCAAACAAGGTGACATTATGAATTTGCAAAGAATATATGAATATAAGGATTCAGGACACTAAAATAACCTTCTACACGAGCGAAGAAAATCATAAACACTTAAGAGTAAGTCGTTATGATGGAATGACAAAAATAGGTGCATTATGTGTACTCTAGGGCAAGTGGGAGACTATAGAAATTAGTGCTCTAGAGACAAGTAATAAAGTTATTTATTGTGAAAAGTTTATAAAGAGTTTCGTGCCATGCTATAACTGTATTAAGCGAAAACATTAATACACGTGTGATATTGTAAACAAACAAAGAGTCCCTCCTAAAAGCACTTATGTGCATAACTGGTTCATTGTGGTCAATAATTGATCGAAAATTTCTCGATCATGTACATACACGTCATTGACAATGGGATCATATCAATTGGTTGTGTATGATGGACATGCCCAAAACATAAATACCGTAACACGATCAAGTCACATTGAAGTTCAATGTTACGATGTTTATTAAAGGGCAAAGTAACTTAATCCTTAGACCGTGAGATCATATCTACTTGTGATATTCGGAGGTTGCTTTGTCCTCATCAACCATCACACCGTAAAAGGGTGATCATAAAGGTGTAGCTTAGTATTCCAACGGAATGGTTGAGGCGTATGGATCAAGAGCGGGATTTGTTCGTCCACGTGAATTTAGATACATAGGGCCCTCTCGGTGAGATTACATCCATAAAGCTGTGCAGCTTATGACTAGGTCATGGGGATGGAATCACACGTGAACAAGTTGAAATAGCATTGTTGGAAACAAGACCAAACTAGGTATTATGGTACCCATGATCATGTCTGAGACGAGTGCTGGTATCGTATGAATAAAAGTAATAAGACTCGATGCGATGGTTCAAACGACGATCATATCTTCATGGAATGCATAGAGATCATTATGGTTATCAAGAATCCCCTAGTGAACGTATTGACTGACGACGTTGTCCCAGATCATGACTATGACAAACCCGAACCGTGGGGTAACACACTTAAGGGTTCGACGAAACTATAGATGATTTTGGATCCATCCGAGTTAAGAGAGATATCCAGTACATGTTTTGATTGAATAAATATGTAGAAATATATTGAATTAAATAAAATATGATTTTTTATTTTAATTAAATGGACACTTCTATTTTATTAGACCCCTGGAGGAGCCAAATAAAAAAGAAAAAGGAAAAAATAAAAGAAAAAAAGGGGGAAGGGGAGCCGGCCCACCCTTGAGACTGGTTCAGCCAAGGAGAGGGCGCGCGGGTGCTTGCACGAGCAAAGCTCGGCCGGCCGCCCCCTCCCCTGGTTGCCTCCTTTTTTGTCCCACCTTGCCCCTTGGAAACCATAGTGCCTCCCTTGCCCCCTATATATAGTGGGGCTTTTGGGGCAAATCAACACACATAAAAATAGGAAAAATCTCTCCCTAATTACCTACACGCGAGCGCTGCCAGATCCAGAAGATCTACTTCCGCAACTTAGCTGGATCTGAGTCAGGAGCGTCGTTGAGCACCGTACGTGTGTGAATCTACTAGGTGTTGCACTTGCATCACTTGACACCGGGAGGACTTCTACACAAGCTTGAGATCGATGTCGCTCGTTGGACTACATCAACCACGTTCTAGTGGAATGTTAACTACTATGGGTCTACGAGGGTATGTCACCGATATCTTATCCCTTGATACATCACTACATGGATAGATCTTTGGCTCATAGGGTTTATTAAGTTAGATTTTTTGTTTTATGCTGCGAATCCCTTTCACGTTCATGGACATCCATATGGGCTAGAACTTGCCCATGGCGCGGGGTGTGGTTTTTCGTTATGTGGGTGTGGAGTGTGTGGCAATTGCGTCTTGCAATGGCATGGACAAAACGCAGGCATTGCCAATAAATGATGGATCTGACCTCCAACTCATTGATGCTGGCGTGGAAGCCCAACACAACCCGTTAGCACTGGTGTGTTCAGGGAGAAGTGGGTGGCATTAATTGCGGTGCGGAAGGTTACAATGTCGCTGCCCGCCAGAAGTAGTACTGAAGACGAAGCGGATGCAGACGCTGCTAGGCAGGCCTGAGCCGGCATAGGGAGGACACTCACGTGGCCTACGGCAAGTCAACAACAACGCATTTTCTAGGTTGCAAATGGGTTGCCACGGACATGATGATCCATTCGTGCCGGGCCGCGGGAGATGTCCTTACTCTCAATGATCGGTTCAATAGTTTGCTTACCTTCAACCTTCCTTTTGTGCTCTACGGACACTCCTTTTCCAGCCCTAATCTGAATATGGTAGCATACAAGCTAGCTAGAAACTCTTTTGATTATGGCTCATCTAATATGTGGAATGATAAGCCGCCAAAATGACTAATGTAACACTTAACGATTTTTCTAACTAGGGAACATACACCCTAGGGAATCGTTCTGTACAACACAGTTATTAGCATCTTTTTCCTATAGGTGACGAATATCCAACAACAATTAAGGAATCTTTTCCATGATTTGGAAATTATTATTTTTCTCTTAGATCTTTAATCCAAATGATGATCTGTTTTCACCGTTCATTTCATATTGATGAGGGATTTAAAACAAGATCTCATCTTAATATGTTTGACGATTTTTTTTCAAACTCCAGTTGCCAGGTTATAATAATGTAGTTTCTAGGTTAATAGTTAAGAGTTACCAAATACTAAGTTTTACATTTATTTTTTGTATAGAAATGATCCACATATTCAGCGGGCAAGCATTCGATCAACTCTAGTTTTTGTTCAAAAATCTGATAATATTATCCTGGTAATCAACTTTGGCAAACCTGGTGACCAATTGAATTTAATCTGGCAACTAGGCTTGGAAAAAGGTACCAAAATATATTAACATGAGTTCTAGTTTGGAAGATCTCATCACGAAACACCTAACTGTGAAAACAGATCTGAAATTTGACTTATGGTTCAAGATATAAAGCATTTTAAAGTTTGAAAAATAAAATAAATCTTATGTGTGTGGAGTGGATGCCCTTACTAGCACAGTCCAAAAGTTATTTGATATTGATAAGGTGCGGCCAAATGGCTTTGCCTAAAAAAATGCCTTTCACCATTTCTTCCGCTAATCATGAGTATGGTCACCAATGGCGTTCTGATTATACACAAACAATTCAAAATTAAAATAGAATATTCTATGGAGAGGATTATCATTTTCATAGAAGAGAAAGGGAAAAGGGGGTGTGACATTCATATATAGGCCTACAACACATGCAAAGTCCCAAAATAGGCACCCATCAATCTTTTACAATTCTTAGTACATATGTGTCATTAGAGGCATATATAAGAAATACTTTAGTTCGCTCCTCAAGAATTATCACCGAACCAATGAAACCACCTTAACCGATTAAAGCTAGGGATTGTATGTATGACTGATGGACGTCCCGTTTGGAACAAAGGAAACAGTAGTACATAAGGGGCCTTTTAATGCTCGCATGGCACAAGGAAGATCTTTCCATGCATGATGCAGAAGAACGGACGCCCACCAATTCAACGTGTCCACACAGTTCGGGCAATCCACTACATGGGTACAACGCGCATAGTTGTATTTTAT
The DNA here is from genome assembly GCF_022539505.1 of Lolium rigidum. Lineage (NCBI taxonomy): Eukaryota > Viridiplantae > Streptophyta > Magnoliopsida > Poales > Poaceae > Lolium > Lolium rigidum. The sequence goes on along the minus strand of NW_025900512.1, from coordinate 19,183 downwards.
GGACTGTAACTAATGTGGTCAGACGTAAATGGGTCCCTCATATTGGTATACCTGTTGCGGTCCAAGAAAAGCTCCATGGATATTACATCGTTGAATCAAGAGTTGGGCCACACAAAGCATCCAATGGCCCGTGGATCCGACGTTTATGACAAGAATAATGCTTATAAAGGAAAGTACGCACCATTGTAACCTACTTGGACACGAGAACCACGAAAAGGAGAAGATTCTCTGCTGCAGATATTCTCCCCCCGTGACCTAACCTCTCCCCCCGCGCCGGCGGCGCCGCGCCGCGCCGGGGCCCAGCCGCCGGAGCCCTCCCCTCGTCCTCCCTAGGGCGCCCCTCCCCCGCCGCCGTCGCTGGAAGCGCTGCCGGGAAATGTCCTGCGGCATGGCGGCGGCGGCCGTTCCTCTCGCCCCCACGACCGGAGGGCATGGTGGTGGCGTCCGGCTAGGCTTCTCCTTCATGCGGCGACGCAGGGAGGCGACGGCCATGGCGTTGATCTACATGCGGCGGCCGGGCGACGGCTGTGAAGATCGGGTCCGATCTTGGTCCGTTTGGGCCCGGGCGGGCGTCGATCTGCATGTCGTTCCTCTGCCTCCTCGGCAGTGAGGCGTTTCGTGGGCATCTCCCGCGTCATGAGGAAACCTGGGGCAGCAGCCCCCGGCATGGTGGTGGTGGTCATCTTCTTCGTCGGAGGTGGTCGACCAGGCTGGTAGTCCTGTGTGGGGGATCATGGGATCTCACACAGGTCTCCGGCAATGGTGATCTAGTCCGAGATGTCATGGCAGCCGGTGAAAACTGAGCCTCGACCTCGGTCTTGGCGGATGATGGCGGCGTCGGTCGACGTCGTTACCTTGTCGAAGGCGTCATCTTTGCCCGTCTTGGCACTACACTCGGCGAGTTGGGGATGCACGGCTGCCGGTGAAAACCATGCTCCGACCTCGGTTGGCAGATGATGGCGACGTGTCGCGCCGCTACCTTCTTGAAGGCATCGTCATCACAGTCTGCGGTCTCTTACTCGTGCTGCTCTGGGGGAAACCCTAGGTCCGGGTCTCCCGGATCGGATGATGGCGGCGCGCCCTGCGTCGTTCTACCTCTTGGGGCATCATTTTTGGAGCAGCTGCTGGATGTTGGCGGATGTCGGTGGAGTGGTATTCATCTACCACATTGTTGGCGCTGAGTCTCAGTGGCATGGTGTTGCTGGGTATCGACGATAAATGCGGGATGATGTATGCGTGCAGGATGGTGGAGCCGTCTGGCGTCATGGTGGCATCGACGGCAGGTCTTGCAAGGTTAATGCGATGATCTCTCTTGAAGATGGAGTCGAGGAAGACGGCGGGAGCAACTTCTGTGGCGCGTGCGTTGTTGTGCGTTGAGAGTCTGCTCGACTCGATGTGCTTCTCATCTGCTATTGGGCGGTTTTGGGAAGGCATTTAGTTTTTTGGATGATGTGAGTTGGTGTATTGTCACCCTCTTCATCCGACTGTAGGTATAGTAAGGTTGCTTCGAGTTTGATCTTTTGTATTGTTCTTGTAAGGTTTTGTGAATAATCCTTTTGGATGCAGAAGCTGGAGCGATATTTCCGCATTTCGAAAAAAAACCTGGACACGAGAACCTGATACCTAGCTTCCTCTATAAAATCCAGGAGGGGTCACTAAGCGAGGAAGACACAAGAAAGACGCGCTTCAAACCCTAGCTATGCTAGATCGAGACCACCTTCGCATTCTCGGTGACTCCATGTGACCATCATCATCATCATAATACAGGCAAGACGTAGGGTTTCTCTATCAGAGGTCTCAAGCTGGGTAAAACCTCGTTTGTCCCATGTGTGTTGTGCGTGTACACCATCGAAACCACCATCACGCTTCTTAGCGAAAACTCAAGTCCATCACGGATGTGCATTGCTGTGGTTTACCGCACGTTAGTAACATTAACTTCGCACACGGCTCATTCTAAAATTAGTGTCAACATATATGCCCACCATCGCAAACGGTTAGCAAATTATTGACGGTGTGTAATTTTTTTTCGACATTTCCTTTAATGTTCTTGTCTCGTTTCCTTCTACTCATCCTAAACGCTAATAAATTAAAATCCAAGTGTAGGAAACTTTCAGGAGGTTGCCTCATGGTATTCCACTGACGCGTGTAGCCTCTTTTCCTTCCTCCCGCGTGCCACATAAGCTCCGCTGCAAGTCTGCTTCCTCGGACGTGCTACATAAATCTCTGTGCCACCGACAATTCCGCTTCCTTTGCCGCGTTACATAAAGCCCCACACCGCTGCCCTCTTGGCACACACCGCCACTACGGTAGACACATAACACTTCGGCATGGTGATGGTAATGACCGGCCATTTTAGCCGTGGGTAAAGGCTTATTATGTACTAATGAAAAATTGAGGTTGTTCTTAGGATAAGATTCTTAAAAAGCCACATAGAAGATGATGACGAGGGACTATTAATATTTTGTACTCCCAATTCATAGAAGTGTGTATTAAATTTGTCTAAAGTTAGATACATGTATACAATATTTATGTATAGATACATATGGACTTAAATAAATTTAAGACATTTTTTGTGAATGGAGAAAGTATTAGGAACAAGGATTATCCAGATCTGCGGACTTTAGGAGCTTACCTGGCCAACTGTAGATTCCGTAGCTTTGCTAATTTGGCAGTCAGCATCTTCCACATTAGTGATATCACGTAGTATTTCATCTATAAATGGTCGTCTGAAGGGGTCATTTTCCTTGCAACGTAGCCCAATTTCAATGCATTTAGTCACTTGCTGGTAACTCAAGGATGTTTCCTTCCCTGATTTCCTCAATCTGTGCCTCCATCTTCTTAGTACCTGTCGTTCAGCAAAGTTAATTTAGGATGATAGTGGGATACCTGCTCTATTGCCTGAGCACATCATTCCAGAATATATATATATGCAAAATAGTGGGCTACCCGCATGGCTAGCTATGCACGCTCATCCAGCCGTAGGATGTGCTATAGGGAGCATGAAATGGAAGAGCAAGAGTATGGAAATTCTAACGGAGATTCCAAACTCCCGTTGCATCGAGAGCATATTTGTTGCCATCCATCACACCTTTGCATGTCTGTCTTAACCCGTGTGGAAATCAAAGTGCAAATCAAATGCATGTTTAGACGTCATCCACTCCATTCGGCACAAGCAGCTGCCATATACCAACCATTTTTATCAGGCGAAGTGTCTAGCCATTTTCTTTCTATCGCCCTGCTCACAGTTCTATGAGGCTGCTCAGTCTGGCATCCAAACGAAAATGCATCTAGCATACGAGTTGCAAGCAGAGCTATGAAATAGTGGTTTGGTTTCTGTTAGAATAACACGACCATCAAATCTCGTAGTTATATCATCATCGATATTCTTTTATCTTGAAGGAAATATTCCGTCGCATGATGTTCCACACGATGCAGGTCATGCTCAGGTACGGTGCATTCTGAAGAAGCAAGTGGATCTAGGCTTTGCTCGTGTTCTTGTATTACGGATATTCACTTAATTTAGCATAATATTTTCTCTCATATTCGATATTCTACATGCGTGCATGTGTGTGTGCAAGGAGAAGATGAGCGGAGATACGTCGACAGCGATTACTGACTTCACGACCTCTAACTCCCAATGGTTGGAGTGATCACGGGCGCCACCAATGACATCGGCAAGGCGACCACCAAGGACTTTCTCAGGACCGGTGCCAACGAGATCCTCGCCGACTTCGAGGACAACCTTGGCCGCGCCGTCAACGCCCAACTCGGATAGGACGCCTCTTACGCCCGCTGCAACCTGACCGACGAGGCCTAGATCGCCGCTGCAGTCAACCTCGCGGTGCCGTGCCATGGCTGGCTCGAAGTCATGTACTACCATGTCGGGGTCTCCGGGCCCAAGGCCACGGACTCCATCGCATCCCTCGACCTCGCAGACTAAGAAGACATCATGGCGGCTAACGTCCGGTGACTCCGGTCCTTGCTCGTTTGGACCAGGCGTGCGGCGCGCGTGATGGTACCTCACCAGGTCAGCTGCATCCTCTGGACAACCAGCACGGCGCGCGTTGGGGATCGTCCCGGGGTATCACCCTATGTAATGTATTTCCAAGGCTGCACTCATCGGCGTTGTGCGGGCCATGGCCGGGAAGCTGGGGCGTCATGGTGTGCGCGAGAACACCATCTCGTCGTACGTTGTGTAGTAGTGGTGTCTTGTGGACTGGGATAGTACTCTGCTTCAAGATTTACTTTGGTGCATGAACCATTTTGTAATGCTTTAAATTTACATGATAATCCATCTGTAAATTCGTACTTTTTTTCTGCGTGTATGTTGTACGGCTACCAATTATTTGTCATTTTTTGTAGCAATCCTTGAATGTATTTAGTATCAGTTGCTGGAGATTTTAGCATGGGGTCTGTTTTGATCCGAAACAAATAAAATGGAGTTTCTCAAGCTTTCATCAGGATGACAGATCGAAATGCACGGCGCACTAGTAGAAAGACGGACAGTAAAACAACCAGATTACATTTTTACGAGCAACACGATGTGCAAAACAGGAGTCACAACATGTACATTGTGGGTTAGTAGTTTTCGCAATGCAAAAAACCCATCAATTCTACCTGAAATAGACCAACCATGAAACTGGATGTACAACACATGTGCATTGTCGACACGTACGAATTATCTGGAAAATGGCTAAACGAACAGTTCTACCACCAGGTCAATGAGCAATGTTCGGGTGAGGAGTAATTTCGATGCAATTTTCGTTGTACATATGCATGGATCATTGTCTTGCATATTTCGTTACTCCTACCAGCTATAGTGAGCAGCAAGTTGGTAAAAATACAAATGGGCACCGACAGCACCTTCAAAGGCATGCAAATGCCAACTCTTTCCATTATAGACATGGCAAAACAAACGATAGTTTCAAACGTAGTTTCAGTGGTAATACCATTCTCCTTGCTAAGTCGTTTTCGTTGCTACAGCTAGCACCACAACAGATACCTAACGTTTCTAAACGGCACCATATCAACCGTGAAAGCATCCCCTAGCCAGCTATTGACATCTTGGCCCATTGAAACATTCTGCTCTCTATATCATGCGGTCAAGAGGGGGTGCATAGCTAGCCATGCGGGTAGCAAATCCGCGTCGATATATATATATATATATATATATATATATATATATATATATATATATATATATATATATATTACTCAAACTAGTCATTCTGCGGTAAGATTGAATTGGCCTCACTCATCTGATATTGCCCCTGTATAGGTTGTTATCGTGGTAGCAATAGGCATCAGATGTTGTAGGAATTATGTTTGGTTTTAATGTTATATTTACAATGTCTGGTACAAACACGCGTAATATCTGGTACGAATCATGGTTTAGTGTAAATTTGAGCTAAGTGGAGTATTAGTTATTGGAAATACTATGACAAGACTAAATTTGAATATAATATAACTCTCCAACTTATTTTCTGTTTCGATGGGGACTATAATTTTCTTCCAATAAATGATATCCAAAACTCCACTGCAGTATGCATATCAAGTAAAAGTACTTAGCAGGAAAGTTTTAGTGTGAGAGGGTGGTGTTCATGTTCAGATAAAGCAAGACAAACACTCAGACTGTGCACTGGAGTCAATGCAACACTTTGAAATCGAGCACTTACTGCATTATACTTATCATGTGCGATGTCCTTATATCCCGTCACCAGTTCAATGATAATAACCCCCAAGCTGTATATGTCAGATCTTACTGACATCCACCCAGCATGCAGGTATTCGGGAGCCATATATCCACTGCATGCAAATACGATGGTTTGATGCATTATGAAATAAAGAGAACACAATGTAGGAGATATCCAAAAACAATAGCCAGTTTTGATGCATAGCTTACAATGATCCGCAGCGGGCTTCACTCATGGTTTTAGACTTCCCATCCAGTCTTGATAAACCAAAATCAGTAACCTTTGCTACCATATTATCGTCTAGTAAAATGTTGTCTGGTTTTAGATCCATATGGATAATATGCTTTTCCATGTGCAGATAATTCATAGCCTGGCAAATGTCTTTGATTAATTTATAGCGCGTGCCCCACTCAAGTCCCCTCAATTCGTCTGTAAATAAAAGATTATTAAGGAGGTATGAATACTTATTTAATTATCAATTCCATCGTATTAGAATATTGTTACTCCTCAACAATGCTGACGTCAAAAGTAGAAGCAAAAGATAGTAAGATAAATAGGTAAAAAAATGGCCTGCATCAGATGCAACAAATCATACCGGTGATATGTTTTTGTAAACTTCCATTGCTGATATACTCGAAACATAGTAATCTTTCTCTTATCTCAGCATAAATATGTGTTTTAACACCTTCAATTTTTATTGCTGTCTGATCTGTAGTAGCACAATAACCGAGAAATCGCACTATGTTATGATGGTTAACATTCAACAGGCTGTCCACTTCACGATAAAATAGCTTCTCATCGATTGTGTGGTTGTTCAGAATCCTCTTGACTGCAACAACCCCGTTTGGGAGGATGCCCTACAGGTTTAACGATTATAGATTATTTAGCCCCTAAGGATAAGTGCAGAATGAGATAATTACATATGCACAACCAAAATAATTCTAGTTTAGTGATATACCCACCAAAGTATTTGGAATAGTTCATTTTAAGAATTTTTTATATCATAACGGTGTAGAGGCACCCCAATTGCAGAGTATCAATCCACTCCCTTTTCTTAAAATGCTAAGATAATATCCTCTGCGGAATTCGACAAAAACAGTTCTAAACACAAATATTGAAAACTATAATATGTATACATTGTTTAACGAAGTTTGTTCTATTATATATAAGAATATACATGCTTCTGTGTTGTACAAAAGAGGTAACTGTTTGCACCGCTGGTTGCATTTTGAACGCTTGTTTTTTTACTGCACACAAATAGACATATGTTTTGCTAGAATATTTCATTTTAACCATTCATCACATGATGTATGTCTGTGAATATATATGAAATAACAGCTTGAATACACATTTGAGGTCAGGCAATATGTTGCTACGTTGAGACATTTACATGCTATATGAATAAGATAAAATAGTAAATTTTACTTTATAAACTGTTGCAAATCCACCATGGCCGATTTCACGCTCTTCAGAGAAATGTTCGGTGATGTTCTTCAAATATGCAAAAGGTAGATTTGTTGGTTCTTCTGTTCCGTCTAGTATACGCTCCAGCAAGTCATGATCCATATTTGTTTCGCTATCTGTTACACCACACATTTTGAGATTTTTAACTAGGAAGAAATACTTCTGTTCTTAATAAAGCACAGCTGAATTGATACAGGGCAGCAAAAACGACCGACCGACAACTGCATTAGTCATTTTGCCAACAGCGTTGCAATTGTACCACAAAGTTGTTCTGCAGTACGTCTTGCTTACCAAAGAATACGGTGACAACGGCAATCTAAGTCTGACATGATTTTGTTCAAGTCAAAAACCATTAATTATTTTGTTCATGTAAAAGTAAATCCCAAATAGTGGGATCTAGCATTTAGGCAAGGATGTGCATACCTACTAGGGAGCCGGGACTAAGTCTGTCCTGTGTGCTGCCTGTAGGTGGACTGCTAGCCCTAAATTTGAATTGCTATGCAGATCTCCAACGTCGTGATGAAACCCTGCATACAAAAAAGATTCAAAAGATTGCCTGAAAAGGAACACAAAAATATGCTTGTCGAACTGAGATGATAATACTTATCAAATTGATGGATACAAAATAACAGGGTGCATCTCATGTATACTCTACTCAAAGTGTCGGCAATCAATCTGTAGAAGTATTTGACAGGGAGCTGGCATACTGACTTGGAGAATCCGTAGAGAGATGCAGTTAGCGGCCAAAGAAACATGGAATGGAGTCGACTGGAGGGGCAGGGAAAGTGGAGACTGAATCCACCTACCAGGTGACATATATATACAAGCCCCCCTTGTTCACCCCATCTTTTAACCTACCTGTGAAATGAAAATATTCAAAGGGCTTAGCTCAAATCCTTTGAGTCTTGTTATCTTATCCCCCAGCGACCCGTCCTCATACACGCGCATCCCAACGCAACACTCACCTTTCCATCTGGAAAAAACAAAACAAAGAACACTCGCCTTTTTTACTCTGGCCCCCAGACAGACGGCACGAGAGGGCCAGTAACCACGGTTGGGGGCATTATTATAAAATAATAGGGTACTCCCTTCATTCTCCATTTGCTAATGTAAAATGTTTTAGTTTTTCTGTAGATTCATCTACTTTGGTATCTATCTAATCTATTTTTAGTGTGTATTATTCACTTAATATGATGTATATCTCGTCCACTTTAAAATATCTAAAATGTCTTATATTTGTAAAACAGAGGAAGTACATCATATCTTATTTCATTCGGTGCGAAAGGGTGACCTGAATCTTCGTTCAAATGACATAGATGATGCCACTCTGTAGAGAACGAGTGGTTTAGCGGCCCGAGGTCGAACGTCTCCATTTTGGTCCGTGCGAGTAGAAAATGGTTAAAACCTTAGGCTAAAGGCGTGAGCAAAGTGACTGGTCTATTCACGCGAGTAAAATACATGATGCGTATCTAAACTCGGCTGCCTTGCCCGGCTCCATCACCACATTCAAGAATACGCGAAATACGATAACTAAATACGGCAGGTTGTCCCATCGACAATCACCGCGTGTCGACGCGCGGTGTATTGTGGCCGTTGGCGCGCATTTGGGCCCACTGTCAGTCACGGGAGGGTATTGCGTCGAAGATTGGAGAAGGCTGAGGGGTAAAATACTAAACCAGCACAACTACCCTATATCCCCATCTCCGCTCGAAATTCCCATCTTTTTAAAACAGAACCCTAGACCGAGATTTTGCTGGCGGCGCAATTTTTCCATCGAAGTTCTCGTCGCGGGTCGTCGTAGGTGGCCTCGATGTCTGCGTCAAGCTCTGTCCGCTCTTCGCTGTTCCGTCGTCGTGCGCCCTGCATTCCCCATGTTGCATGCCCCGGATGCAGCCTCATCGTGAAGCGGTACGTCTCCGTCACCGACGACCACAACGGTTGGGTATTCTACGAGTGCAAAAACCATGTGGTAAGCAATAAATGTGGCTTCTGTGTGCTGCATGTCTTTAATTTTATTCGATTTTATTGAATCTCTGCCAGTCTCTAGCTCAAGCTTCAATGCATGTTCACCCAAGTTTGGATTTTGATGTTGAGGGCTTGTAATCTGACAGAGTGGCTGCAACTTTTGGCACTGGGAGCTGGAATACGTTGAGTATCTGTGTGAGTATAATTTTCTGATAGGTGATGAAGCTATTGATACCTATTGATGGCCAGACGAGACGAAGGAAGCATTGGAGCTAAGGAACAAAGAAAGAGAAGTAACAATGCCAGGCAATGACTAGCTAGTGATGGAGAAGTTGGTGTCAATGCTTGATCTGTTTACTGAAGCAATCTTTTTTCTGAAAGTTGTAGTAGGGCTCTTAGGTGTGGTCTTTGTGTTGCTTATTCAGAAGAAGTGAAGATGCATATGTGTTATGATGTAATGGGTCTAATTTCTGTTTGTTTAATGGTCTATGTGACAAGGGATTAACTTATCAATGCCTACGGGTTGTAGACTAGGGTTTAGTTGGAAGAAGAGGGCAAGTAGATCTCGAAGGTTTCAGCCGAAAAGTACTCGACGATTATGAAAACTAGGGTTCGAGAGACAATGATTCGATGCTTTCTTTGTCCCTCGACTCCCCCTTATATAGGAGGTGGAGCCGAGGGATTCGTATTGTACAAGTTACAGAGTCCGGGAGGGTTTCCAACTCATCCCACAAGATTACAAACATCATCTCCTAATACAACTCTAACTTTCCTTAATATCAACTTTGGGCTTCCGATTCTTCTTATTCTTCGAGTCGTGGGCCTTCAGTAAACCCCGGGTACTATCTTCGGCAAGCCCATTGGGGATGCCTATGTCGATAGCTCCCGAGATTTTGCTTGAATCGTAGAGTCAGGGAAAATCTCCACTGTTTATATTTACTCGACAACTTTAAACTTCTCTATATTTCTTCATATGAATTTCTATATTGTACAGGGATAATGGTAGTTGGGGCTAGTTCATCTGACGGATCAGGTACTAGTTAACTGCTCTAGTGGCAATCCGCAAAAACCTACTTCAAGATCACGTCCCCGGACATGATCTCGGGATACTGGTGTAAACTTCGACAGGTGCCGCTTAAGGTCTTACCATTCTGTCGAGTCCCAGTCATATTTATCGGGTACCTAACGCGTCCGTTAGGATTTTTCTTCGTATCTGTTGATACGGATAAAAGTAGCAAACCGACGTCAGAGACGGCGCCACGCCACTCAGAACGGATCTGGGGTCTTACCTTCGCAAAGTTTTGCGGCATTCAGAAATTGTTCGCAACTTTGGCGTTGAGAATATATTGTCGAGTGCTTATTCGGCTGTTGGAATGGCACATTTTATTGAGTCAACGGATGACTTATATTGCTCTCCCGATGGGAGTATATGTAGAGTTACTTTATAACTCGAAATATACTCTCTTGTTCTTCTATCTTTCTTTTTATAATTTCATCGGGCACGCGAACAGCGTTCCCGATGGGAGTAGCCCCCGAGGCTACAGCCAAGGACTTGTGCTTGGGTGTAGGCTCCACGCCTTATGCCGCTATATTTTCTTTTTCTCCCGATATTTTCAAATCTCTCGGGTGCGCGAACAGCGCTCCCGATGGGAGTAGCCCCCGAGGCTATGAACAAATATTTGTATTTGATCATAGGCTCCCACCATTTCTATTTTGTCTTTCTCGAATTTTTCAATTTTCCAAAGTACCCCCCGAGCATTTGATCATAAACTTGTATTTGATCAAAAGCTCTCCAATATCTTTTGCTGTCGCCTTTTTTATGAAAATGTTGATTCGAAATTTTCCTTGCTGAAGTGACATCATTGCTGACGATAACAACGACCACTGTTCCTGGAAATCGCGAGATGTTCTCTCTCGCTGCCTTGCGGGCCCAAATTACGCATCACATTGACACGTCGTGCAGGTGGGGGACACACGTCCTCCGCTTTTCCTGGCGCTCGCACTGTAACGCCTGTAGGGTGAAATTACTTTTTTACCCCTGTTCCATATGTACATCATCTACCGCACACTTTTTCGATCCAACGGTTCGCCGTTTCGCCGCACCTATATTTAAGGTCTTCATCTTCTTCCTCCAGCACTTTCGCTCGCGCCGCTTCCCTGCTCTCCTCTGCAAAAATCCCCTCTTGCGCTCCATAACTCCCTGAGCTCAAACACTCTCACACTGTGTTCCTGCACCATTGTTGATGCCACTGCGCAGATTGACCAGGCACAGCACTCCTGAATCCAAGATGGCTTCCGTAGATCTTGGGAGCGCTGAGTGGGAGAGATCCAAAATCTCGACCCAAGACATCAACCTCCTGAAGAAGCTGGAAATCAGCAAGAAACCGAAGGCGCTGTGCTTCCCAGTCGAAGAGAGCTACCCAACCCCTCCAATGGAGTATCGGGTTAGTTTCGTCGATCATCTCATCCGTGGCCTCTCTGCCCCCGTTCACCCTTTTCTTCGGGGGTTGCTTTTTGTTTATAGACTGCAACTTCATCACCTCACACCCAACTCTATCCTCCATATTTCCATTTTCATCACTCTTTGTGAATCCTTCCTCGGCGTCCAGCCTAACTGGGCGTTGTGGAAGCGTATCTTTTTCTGCCGCCGCAATGGCTCTGCCAATGTCGCTTATAACATAGGCGGCGTTGTTATCTCCGTTCGCCCCGATGTTGATTACTTCGATGTCAAATTCCCTGACTCAGTTCAAGGATGGCGCAAAAAATGGCTATACATTCATGAGGAAAATCATGGATGTGCTGAAGACAACATCCCTCCCTTTGATGGTGCCGAAAAAATCTACCGCCGCCGTTCCTGGGATGCAGAAGCTACCGAGAAAGAAAAAACGGCGATGGAAGCATTGATGACCCGCATCCGCGAACTGCAAAACACCCGCGGCCAAGAACTATCGGGTATCCAGATCACGACTTATTTCCTTAGAATCAGAGTGCAGCCTCTGCAGGCTCGCAAAAATCCCCTCTCGGAAGTATGTCGGCGACAAGGATGTGGATCGCTCTGTCGGTGGATTTACCGGTCAAGGACTTAGAAAAGCTTGTCCGATAAATTTCCTCCCTCAGCAAAAAAGATCCTGTCCCATCTTCTTGTCGAGTAAAACCATATAGCGCCGCCAATGCGCTCCCCAAGGTAACTTTTTATCGACTCTCTATTTTTGTTTGGCAACTTGTGCATAACTCTTTCATTGACATCCCTCTTTGCTTTATACAGAACCATCCAGATATTGTCTCTCTTCCTCCCCTTCCTGAAGGTGGGGAAGTCGAAGAACGAGCCATTATCGATGATGATAACCAAGATGCTCCTGGCACTGATAGTGAACCCGCAGGTTCTCGAAAATCTGCGGGATCTTCTGAAAAGGAGGCTGAATCCGAGGGTACCACCTCGGCACACTCTCCTCCTCCTGCTGTGACGTGGGCATTACCCTTCGGGTAACCAATGTTGCTCTACCCTGCACGGTCCAACTGGAGGCCCATGAAGGTACCCGGTGACAAGATGGGCCACTAGGGCGGTGCGGCGGAAGATTACTTGGAGAACAAGGCAGAGAAGAAGCCGAACAAGGAAAGATTGGAGATAGATCTACTGTAAACCTACTCGTACTCGATTAGACCTCTCGGGACCTGGCCACCTATATAAAGGCCAGGAGAGGGGCTATCGAGGGACACAATCAACCTTAGCAAGATTAGCCAACGGAAGCTTAGAACTAGGTTACCCTAGCAACTAGCATCTCGACGAGATTACGGCCGAACTATTCGGCACCCCATTGTAACCTGTTTTCATCATAATCAAGAACAGACAGGCAGGACGTAAGGGTTTTACCTCATCGAGGGCCCCGAACCTGGGTAAATCGCTCTCCCCGCTTGTCTGTGTACCGATGTCTCGTGTCAGCCTGCAGGATTCCATCAACCCTAAGCCCCTATCGGAGGGCATTGCCGAGGAGCACCCTCGACAATTGGGGCCGTCTGTGGGAACCCTGTCGGCACAAGGCAGGGCATCGGCAGATCCGATCATGACGCCGGCGGCTTCGCCGGCAGCTTCATCAGCAGCTTCGTCGACACCATCGTCACCAATCCTGGGAAGCCCGATTCGATTCGGCTCCTACGAGTTTACTCCACACAGCGATTCCTCCCGCTCGAACTTCTCAGATCTACAAGGGAACATGGAGATGACCTTCGGCAGCGTCCACTACAACGTCAACGCAGAGGGAATCCTTCGATTGCTGGAATCCCCACCTCCGGATCGACGGGTTCAAGCGCGTCACTCGATCTGTCGGCTGGGCTGATGGGATCGACGTGCTCACCCGTGCCCTCGACTCCCCGCTCGGTGTCCTCCATGTCGGTAGGGTCGGATGACTCCTCATCCTCGAAACTAACTTCGTACTACTGCCTGAACTGCGACACCAGGCACGGGCTGGGATCAAGCGACACGCCGTTCATCTGCAACGCCCAGTATTCATCGGGAGAGGACAGTATCGACAACATCATCCAGGGAACCACCCGAAGAACGGCACACCATCAGGTTTATGTCGCCAATAACACGGGAAACGCAAGGCGCAGAGGAGACGAGGACCATACCCCCCGTTCCAGTAGAAGGGCAAGTTTTGAAAACAGCGCCAGCAACCGCGACAGCGATTACACCATCGCGGATGAGGAGTGGGCGGCAGCAAGGGCAGCAGTACTCAACAACACGCCGCTCCCCGCAGGAACTTCGGTTGGAACCCTCAATGCTTACCGCTCCATACTAGAGAAAAACCGGGAGCACTTGTCGAAAGAGCAAGCCACCCTTGAGAGACGCCTATCTGCGGCGGATCGATCCAGCGAACGGCGAAGGGGCTCGCAAGGGAGTGCCTCCCGAAACACTCACGGAACAGGCAAGAACCGGTCAAGACTATCCAGGCTTTCAGAAGATGACGCCAGAGAAATAACGTCGAATCTGACCAAATCCTTTATGACTATGGACACCGCCGGCATGCCACGGCCGAAAACCGTTGCAGGAGCAACGGCCAACCTCGCCGCATACCTCATCAACCAGCGCCCTGAAGGATCCATGGCTCAAGCTCATCGAGGTGCCCTGGAGAGTCTCGCAATATTGGCGAACAACCTAGCCCCGCCAAAAGAAAGGACCACCGTCCAAGGCAGTGGGTCGAAACATCATGCGAGAGATGCTCGAGACGAAATCACCCAGAGCAGGATCGACAAAGCAAGGCGGCGACGCGCCGCTAGGAAGGACGACGACAGCGATTCTTCGGATGAAGACCAGGAGTACGACGACGAGCTCAGGGGAGCCGACTGTCTAAGTTACAAGATCCGCGAAACGATGCCGCCCAAAAAGTTCAAGCCTACCCCTACCGATGCCGCCAAGTACGATGGGCAGCAAGAACCAAGATCCTGGATAGACGACTACCTGCAGACTATGATCCTGCACAAAGGAAACCAGATAGTAGCAATGCAATGCTTACAACTTTACTTGAAGGATTCAGCACGGGCCTGGCTAAGGGGGCTGCCGAAAGGTTCTGTTAAATCATGGGATGACCTATTAGATGCCTTCGTCGCCAACTTCCAAGCAACATACAAGAGGCCCGTCGGGATCGAAGAGCTGCGGAATTGCCGCCAGAAGCAGAAGGAGTCGATGCGTTCATACATCGGGAGATTCACAAAACTCCTGAACGCCGCCGAAGACGTATCCGTCGACATGAGCAATCGACGCTTTCAGCGACGGCGTTCAGCGGGAAAGCTACATAGAGGAACTTGGGCGCAAAAGCCGAAAACCATAACCAAGTTAATGGAAATCGCCAACAGCTGGGCCGATGGCGAAGACAACGTTCGAAAGCCACGACAGCGCAGCGACGACGAAGAAGATGACCAGCCGAAACATGATTCGGGTGGTCGAAGGGATCGCAACAAGAGAAGGAAGAACCGCAGTTACGATGACAACAACTTGGTGGCCGCAGGCTACTCTGATCGGCAGGGTGATCGGTATGATGACAGGCGAGACGATCGACAGGACGGTAATCGGAGCAACTCTGGGAACCGTGGCAACTATAAACCACGACAACAGAGAACACCCGAACTACCCTACGCTGAGCAGATCAACGCCCCATGCTACCTGCATTCATATACCGATTCCAAGGATGGTAAAATAAAGTCTAGCCACCTGCTCAGGGACTGTCGGCAGTTCATCGATATGCATAAACTCATCCAGCAGGCAGGCCAGCAACAGCTACCGCCACCACCACCACCCCCACCGCAACATCAGGTCCAGCAAGCTCAACCTCATCAACCCAACGAGGCATTTCCACCACCACGTGGGCAGATGAGCATGATCCATAGGACAGGTGTCTCGAAAAGAGAGATGAAGAAGCTCACCCGAGAGATCAACTTGGCAGAAAGCATCATGGCAAACATCCCTGAGTACGTCGAATGGTCCTCTCAGAACATTACGTTCAGTCGAGCAGATCACCCGATGACCATACCAAAAACAGGTCACGCTGCCTTGGTAGTCGAAGCACAAATTGGGGGGTTCAAGATGAGCAAAGTTTTCATGGATGGTGGAAGCGGGCTAAACCTGATATTTGTCGACACAATTAGAAGTATGGGGATCACCATGAACATGTTGGAAGAAACAGACACATGCTTCCACGGGATCCTTCCAACCGCACCGGGCTACTCTCTTGGCAAAGTCTACCTGAATGTCATCTTCGGCAGGGCCGACAATTTCAGGAAGGAGAAGATCGAGTTTGAAGTGGTGAACTCGGGAGTCACGGTATCACGCTATACTCGGAGACCAGCGTATGCCAAGTTCATGGCTGTGCCGCATTATGCATACCTCAAGCTGAAAATGCCTGGGAACAACGGGACAAACATCACAGTCTATGGAAGTTTCTCACGCTCGGACAATTGTGATCGCGACTTTCAGAGGATTGCTGCAAAGTTCGGGTCACAGCAAGAAATCGTCGACCCTCCGCCCAAGCTGTCTATATGAGAAATCAAGAAAGAAAAAGATGGCAGGGACACCAAGAAGAAGCCAGCCGCTCTCACCCTTAAAGCTTCGGCAGCAGAAGCTTCGGCAGCAGAAGCCTCGGCAGCAAAGGGTTCGGCAGCTGATGGCACAGAAAGCTTAGGAGATAGCAAGACGATGGCAACCACCGCTCAAACCCCTGACGAAACCAGCAACGCTGCAGCAATCACTAACGCGGTGAAGAAGCCAGAAGAAGAGAAGAACCCCTTCCTCGACTAAGCAGTTTACTAGCCTTTATTTTCTTCTTTCCTTTATTATATACAGGGCTTCCCCTTTTCCGCCCTCTAGCATCATGCTTACCTTATTAATAAGAGCTTAAGCCTTAATTCCTTGTTAAGCATTGCAGTAACGACAAACTTCTAAGCCCCATCACTATGCAAACATAGTACAAGGGCAGAAGATCGCGCTCCAAAAAAGCCTCTACGAGTGCTAAAGGACGTTCACCTTTCCCTCCGCTATAGATGCCTCTACGAGTGCCGTAAATAGCAAGAGTTTGGAAATACATATAAACAACAACCCATGTTCGATATTTTACTTATGGAAATATCAAAGGAACAACGGGCTCATCGGCAGAACCACTACACCCGAAATATTCGGGAGTGCTCGTCAAAATTTAAGACGGTTGAAAGCAAAGTTGCGCATACAACAGGTTTAGCAAAACCCGCAACACGAGCTGATCACTCAAATGATTTGCTAACCAACCAATATACATACATCTAAACGAGCAACTAAGATTCGCTCAAGACAAAACTTGCCAACGGCAATAACATGGTAAAAGTACATATGCATGTACCTACCGAATAAAAAGGCGTCATAAATCCAAACACTTGGATAAAATAGCCAAATTGTCTATTTACAAAATGGACATTTAAACCTTGAAATCACCCTTGCGGAGTTTCTCCTTCTTCAGGTACCCTTGAGTTCTCCTCGAGTCTATCGACAATTATGTTGGCAGGCAACAATACCTTCGGATACAGAGCCTCCAAATCTCCAGTCGCGTTGGCAATCGACAGCAAACCTGCCGAAGGATAACGGGCAAGCACAAGGGCAAGTGTAAACCTGGCCCCTGCAAAAACCTGCGAACGTACCAAGTCTCGAATATTCTTGGCATTACCAAATTCAGACATCAAAGTAAGGAGCGTCGGGGGAACTGCGTTCAAAGGGAACATCGTCTTCCAAACAACCCTCATGGCTTTGTAACACTTGTCAAAGAAGTTGTGGACCTGCTGAACCCGATCCTGAAATTGCGCGACAGCCGAAGCCTTCGAGTGCTCCCGCCAGAAGATCTCTTCAACTGAGGACAGCTGAGTTAATGCATTCACACGCTCGTGAATCCGTTTGTTCTCTTCTGCGCGGTTCAAAGCTATGACTACCACGGAAATAAACAAAGGATTAGACAAGACATTTTCGACAAAAAGGCGCAGAGATCAAGGAACTCACAGTTCAAGCTCTCGGTAGCTTTATGTAGTTCAGTAAGAGCGTACCGCTCCACGACGGCTGCAATCTCGCTCTTTTTGTTGACAATCGCAGCCAAGGCATAAGTGCTGCGCAGGTCCTTTTCCATCTGGGTGTGTTGGGGGGATGACCCCCGGTATGCCAAAGGCATGCCAAACCGGATGGTTTGAGTCATCAAGATACCGGTTTAAGGTTCGTACCGGAAGGTACAGATAAGAACTTAGCTAAGTAGAGCTAAGCCGGTATCCCCAAGAGGGGTATGCCGGAACCAGGTAAGAAGATACCGGGCCACCGGAAGGAAGAGCAGGTCGGCAGGACTGGTCAAAGATTCTCTCCGGAGCTAGAAGACAAAGATGAGCTAAGCAAAGTAACTTTAGACGAAGGGCCGACGATAAAGAGAAGGATGACGGTCAAAGAAGCCGGAGGACGTCGGCATCCCCGATTAAAGAGAACTCCGGTGTCATCTATGATTAAAGTAGCTTTATAAAGTAGTTTGTCTAGTCAAAGATGCCATTAGGGTTTCTTGCCCTGTAAGCCACCTCTCCCCTATATAAGGAGAGGGGGCAGCCCCTCTTACGCAGACACACGAAGAGAGCTAGGTTTAGGAGAACTTGTACTGAGAAACTTGTAACCTGTTGAGATCTATAAAGAAGATGATCTAGAGCGAGTTCTTCCTTATGTCTTTCTTCTTCAACCTCTAGCCTTGGCTAAGTTCTTGAGGAAACCATCCGGAAGTTCATCCCATCTAATCACAAACCCTCCCCGAATCCTCTTGCGTCCATTCGGCCCCAACTTAAGCCATCCTATGGCATCTGTCTGTTCACCACGACGACAGTTGGCGCCCACCGTGGGGCATGAAGTGGCGCATGCTGGAATACATATTCGGGCGGGCATCCTCGAGTTCGCCGGCGAGCGGACAGTGTCTGCGCTCGTCCAGAGCTTCTACTCCATCGACTTCATCAACGACAACGCGGGCTGCTTCGCCAACGGCGGCATCTTCCCCAAGAACGGCCGCATCATCGAGTTCGGCAGCCACCGCGTCTACTTCGGCGCCGTCCCCGTGCGCCAGCGCCTCTCGCCGGTGCTGGTGGCACCGGACCCGCCAAGGTGGCTCGTGCTGGCCGCGCCGCCGGCAGCGTCGAGGTGATGATGGCTGGCGCCGCCGGCGCGGGCAAGGAGGCAGCGGACGAAGTTGCTGGTCGTGCGGCTGCGACCCGTGCGGCCAAGCCACCGCTGGAGCGCGACACCGGCGCGCCGGGAGCGTCTTCCGCAGCACCGGCAACACCTCTCCAGGCGGCGATGAACGTGCTGGCGACGCCCATTGCGCAGAACATCGACCCGGCAACGGCTCAGGCGGAGCTGGAGGCGCAACGCCAGAAGATACTCGAGAGCGGCAAGGACGTCGTCAGGGCGCAGCGCGAGCTGAACCTAACCGTACGCTGCTGTAGATCTGTGTGACTCGCTCACCGGAGAGGCTCTGGCAAAACAACAAGAGCGTGTCAGAGAGCTGCTAGACACTGTAGAGCAGCGAACGCGA
>NW_025900511.1:0-20865 GCF_022539505.1 Lolium rigidum | reverse complement strand
CACGAGGAGTTCTGGAATGGTCCGGAGAATAAGATTCATATATGGGAAGTCACATTCCAAGTTTGGGAATGGTCCGATGAATTTATGGAAGGTTCTAGAATCATCTAGAACAATTCACTATGGCAGGTGGAGTCCCTCCTCCACCAGCCCTAGCCGACCCACCAAGTGGGAAGGTGGAGTCCATGGCCGGCCACATGAGAAGGAAAGGGAGGAATCCCTCTTCCTCTAGGTTTCCAATTTCGGTAAGTTTTGGAGTTGGACTTCAAAGTGGTTTTGGGGGGAACCCTAGGTTTTTCACCTATATATAGAGGAGGAGAGGGGAGGGGGCCGGCCACCACAAGCAGCCGCACCACCCAGGGCACCCAAGGCCGGTGCCCCAAGCCCCCTCTCCCAAACCCTAGCACCACACCTCCTCCATACATCTCCCGCACGGTGACGGTGAAGCCCTGCAGGAGATCTCCACCACCACCGTCACCACGCCATCGTGCTGGCGGGATTCTGAGAGGATCTACTACATCCGCTGCCCACTGGAACGGGGAAGGACGTCTTCATCGACACCGTACGTGTGACCGAGTGCGGAGGTGCTGCCCAACTGTGGCACCGTCAAGAACTTCTACGCGCTTTTGAAAGCGGCAAGTGATCGACTACACCAACCACGAGATTTATCTCGTTAATTCTTAGCGATCTTCGAGGTTATGTTGATCTTCACCTTGTTGCTACCGTCTACTAGATTTGATCTTGGCTTGTTATTCGTTCTTGCTGTAGGAATTTTTTTTTCTATGCTACGAATCCCTACAGTCGCATGTCACCACAGCAGGAGCGTATGCCGTGGTTAAGCCTCACAGTACACCGCCACCTTCTCCCGTGATGTACTTCGTCCCCTTTCCGGTGTAGCTAGGACCGCGATTCCAGATACATGCACTAAGAAATTGGATCTGAGACGGTTGGAGATCTTGTAAAAAAATCCTTTTTTTCGTGTTACCCCTGATTAAGACAGATGTGTATGAAGACAAATGATGGATGAGCACAATTATAACATGCAAGTAAATATGAATGAAGACAATAATTACAACATATTTTTCATCGAACCAAATGTGTTCATTTATCATCAAGACTTGAAGTTGTTAGTGATAAAAAATAATTGTGAGATGCATTCCTAGTAAAAACACACAAAAATTTGTTATGGATAGAACCTATGTGAAATGCTCATGCACCGTGTAGAAACCAAAAAAATCTTTTTGGTTCTCCTCAAGGACAGAACTGAAAGTGCATGGAGCCCCCATGTGTGGTTTTGGTAATTAATGACAATCCCTATGGACTAATGTTTGCATTCAGTTATATTTGTAGGACTTGTCCATAGGCAATGATTCAACCATATGTTGGCTTCAAGATTGCAATAAGAATAAAATGAAGAGGATCAAGTGCCAAGCATGTCTTGAAGATGAAGATGAAGTGAGCACTCAAGTTAACTTCAAGACATCAACGACGAATAATGAGGAAATGAAGTGCAAGTTCAAGATGAGCCAACTCGAAGAGATCATATGCTTGAAGCTTGCCATCCATATGGTGATCATGGATATGTAAATATGCGCCGAAGAAGAAGCTCTCCCATGGTGGAATATGGGGGAGCAATCCACAAGACTTCGTCAAGCAAGCACAATCAAGAAAGGCGTTCCATCTTGTTGCGGTCAAGATCGTCATCATCGGGCTCAAGAGGAACGCACAAGGTTAAGGTTTTCTCTTGATAGGGTTTCTTTCTTACCGGTCTCATGGTGTAGTTGGAGACCGGTTTATAGTTTAGTTGTCGTACTATCAAGAGGGCTCTCGAGTGAGTAACTCGATCGTATCCTTCGGAGAGCTCAAACCCTTGCATCCTTGCATCAATCTTTCTTGGTTGTTATTTGAATCTTATCCATGTCATGTTTTAGAGCTTGTTCTTATTCTCATGACAAGCTCTAGTTCATCAAGAATGGTTTTTTCACGGGCAACTTGTTGCATTTTCGAGGTTGTTGGTTTTACTGATATGTCTTTTTTAGATAGGTCAAACCTTTCATCATTTATTTCTATCCTACCTTACTGGACTATGATGGTTCCCTGCATGATCTTGTAGCTTGTTACTAGCTTCGAAACGATCCCAAGATCATCAAAATCGGAGTCCGGATGCAAAAGTTATTCAAGTTTCCGTGAAGCAGTTTTTTGGCCGGAAGTTGGCCAGAAGTTCCGGTGGCCGGTACTTCCGCCCTACTTCCGGTGAACTTCCGGAAGTGCTGATTCTGCACGCAAAAATCATACCGGGAGCATCCTGGGGGCGCCCTACTTCACCCGGAAGTTGGCCGGTACTACCGGGGGCGGAAGTACCGCCCCAAATGACCGGAAGTTCCGGTTTTGACAAGTTTTGTGCATAACGGGCAGATTTCTCTTGCCCTATTTAAGGGGATCTGCTTCCCCAATGTTTTCCCTCCGTTAGAGCTCTCCCCCCCCCCCCATTGTTGACCTTCTTGAGCTTGCTATCTCCCTCTACCTCCCATGAATCTTGCATCTATTTGAGAGAAAGATAGAGGATATCAAGATCTACATCTTCACCAATCAAATCACTCTCTTTGTGAGGGGAACACACTAGATCTAGATCTTGGAGAAATTTGGTGTTTCTCCTCCTATTTGTTCTTCATCTCTTATTCCCCCAATAGCTTTTGTAGCTTTGTTGGAATTTGAGAGAGAAGTACTTGAGCATCTTTGTGGTGTTATTGCCATTGCATTTAGTGCATCGGTTTGAGTTCTCCACGGTGATTCGTGGAAGTGAAAGCAAGAAAGTTGTTACTCTTGGGTTCTTGGAACCCTAGATGGATTTGAGGCCTTTGTGGCGATTTGTTGGGAGCCTCCAATTAAGTTGTGGATGCGTGCCCCAAGCTTTGTGTAAGGCCTGCTTTCCGCCTCGAAGTAGATCCCTGAGTGAAACCGTGACCTAGGCCTTTGTGGCGAGGTCACCAGAGAATAAGGTGTGGCGCCTTTGTGGCGCTCGGTGTGTGGTGTGACTACCGCATCTTGGGGTGAGGCCGTTGTGGCGTTGGTGTGCATCGAGCAACCACACCTCAAGGTGAGGCCATTTGTGGCGTTAGGGAGCACTAAGCCACCGCACCTCTCCAACGGAGATTAGCACTCGCAAGAGTGTGAACTTCGGGATAAATCATCGTCTCCCGCGTGCCTCGGTTATCTCTATACCCGAGCTCTTTACTTATGCACTTTACTTTGTGATAGCCATCGTGCTTGAAGTTATATATCTTGCTATCACATAGTTGCTTGTATTGCTTAGCATAAGTTGTTGGTGCACATAGGTGAACCATAATATATAGACTTTGGGCTTGACAAAGTAAACTCTAGTTTTATTCCGCATTTGTTAAGCCCATCTCGTAAAAGTTTTAAACCGCCTATTCACTCCCCCTCTAGGTGACATCCGTGTCCTTTCAATTGGTATCAGAGCAAGGTCTCTCATTCTTAGGCTTCACCACCTTGAGAGTAAAGATGTCGATTAGGGGTTTACCGCACAATGACCTGTTTATATTTGATGGCACAAATTATGATCTATGGAAAATTTATGTGCTTAATATTTTCGGGGTATTTCCCCGGACATGGATCGAATTCTTGACATGGGTTTTTCTTCTCCTAAGGATCCCCAAAAAAATTCTTATAAGGAGAAGAAAAACTCTTGCCTCGATGCTCTTGCTTCTCATGTGTTTTCCATTGTTGTGAGCAATGTAGTTACTTCATCAATCATGCCTTTTGGGAGTGCTCATGAATTATGGACAAAGCTTCAAGATAAATATGATGTGTCCAATATTTATTGAGTATGATTGTATTGCTCCCACTTCCGGCCGTGATGAGTTCTCATCTTCATGCACTTCACCAATGTGTGGCAAGACACAAGGTAATGATATGGTGAGTGGTGATGGAAATTGCAATGTTGGCATTGAGCTTACTATTGATGATCCTTCATCTATATCTCATTGCAATGGTTCATCTTTGGACTTAAACACATCTAGCACTAGAAATGATTTACATGCTTGTGTTGATAGTCCTTGCATATCATGTGTAAGTTGCTTGAATAAATCTAATGATGATATGCTTGCTTTGTCTTGTGGCCTGATACGTCTCAAACGTATCTATAATTTCTTATGTTCCATGCTACTTTTATGATGATACTCACATGTTTTACACATACTTTATGTCATTATTATGCATTTTCCGGCACTAACCTATTGACGAGATGCCGAAGAGCCAGTTGTTGTTTTCTCGCTGTTTTTGGTTTCGGAAATCCTACAAAGGAAATATTCTCGGAATTGGACGAAATCAACGCCCGGGGTCTTATTTTTCCACGAAGCTTCCGGAAGACCGAAAGGGATACGAAGTGGGGCCACGAGGTGGCCGGACCATAGGCCGGCGCGGCCCGGGTGGGGCCCGCGCCGCCCTATGGTGTGGGCCCCTCGTCGGCCCTTCGACTCGCCCTTCCGCCTACTTATAGCCTTCGTCGCGAAAACCCCGATCACCGAGAGCCACGATACGGAAAACCTTCCGGAGACGCCGCCGCCGCCAATCCCATCTCGGGGGATTCGGAGATCGCCTCCGGCACCTGCCGGAGAGGTGAATCATCTCCCGGAGGACTCTTCATCACCATGATCGCCTCCGGATTGATGTGTGAGTAGTTCACCCCTGGACTATGGGTCCATAGCAGTAGCTAGATGGTTGTCTTCTCCTCATTATGATATCATGTTAGATCTTGTGAGCTGCCTATCATGATCAAGATCATCTATTTGTAATGCTACATGTCGTGTTTGTTGGGATTCGATGAATATGGAATACTATGTCAAGTTCATTATCAATCTATCATATATGTGTTGTTTATGTTCTTGCATGCTCTCCGTTGCTAGTAGAGGCTCTGGCCAAGTTGATACTTGTAACTCCAAGAGGGAGTATTTATGCTCGATAGTGGGTTCATGCCTCCATTGAATCTGGGACAGTGACAGAAAGTTATAAGGTTGTGGATGTGATGTTGCCACTAGGGATAAAATATCAATGTTTTGTCTAAGGATATTTGTGTTTATTACATTACACACCATACTTAATGCAATTGTCTGTTGTTTGCAACTTAATATTGGAAGGGGTTCGGATGATAACCTGAATGTGGACTTTTTAGGCATAGATGCATGCTGGATAGCGGTCTATGTACTTTGTCGTAATGCCCTGATTAAATCTCATAGTAGTCATCGTGATATGTATGTGCATTGTTATGCCCTCTCTATTTGTCAATTGCCCAACTGTAATTTGTTCACCTAACATGCTATTTATCTTATCGGAGAGACACCACTAGTGAACTGTGGACCCCGGTCCATTCTTTTACATCTGAAACACAATCTACTGCAAAACTCTGTTCTTTACTGTTCTTCGCAAACAAACATCATCTTCTACACTATACATTTAATCCTTTGTTTACAGCAAGCCGGTGAGATTGACAACCTCACTGTTACGTTGGGGCAAAGTACTTTGATTGTGTTGTGCAGGTTCCACGTTGGCGCCGGAATCCCTGGTGTTGCGCTGCACTACACTCCACCACCAACAACCTTCACGTGTTCCTTGACTCCTACTGGTTCGATAACCTTGGTTTCTTACTGAGGGAAAACTTGCTGCTGTACGCATCACACCTTCCTCTTGGGGTTCCCAACGGACGTGTGTCTTACACGCCATCAAGCATTTTTTTCTGGCGCCGTTGCCGTGGAACGGAGGAAAGTTACACCACAAAGATTTTCAACTCCCACGTCAACAACAATTTTTTCTGGCGCCGTTGCCGGGGAGATCAAGACACACTGCAAGGGGAGTCTCCCACATCCAATCTCTTTACTTTGTTTTTGTCTTGCTTTACTTTACTTTATTTACTGCTTTGTTTGTTCTCTATATCAAAAATACAAAAAAATAGTTACTAGGTTTACTTTATTTACTGTCTTGTTTGCGTTCTCCATATTAAAAACACAAAAAAATTAGTTACTTGCATTTACTTTATTTAGTTTGCTTTATTTACTACTGCTAAAATTGAGTAATTCTGAAGTTGAAGTCCGTTCGTTTAAGCAACAAGGGGGAGAAAGTTTTAAAGATGCTTGGTATAGAATTAGTGATGCTCATCATAGGTGCACTAAGAAACACTCCACTATTATCTCACTTAGGAACTTTTATGTTGGTATCTCTAGCTGGAATAGGTATGTTCTTGATACTCTTGCGGGAGGTAATTTCCTAGGCACTCCTGCTTTAGAAGCTAGTTGCATTATTGAGAGTCTAGTTGGAATACCACCTGTTAATGAAGCTAAAATTGAAATCTCTCTTGAAGATGTCATGAAAAAGTTGGAGGCCATAGAGAAAAATCTTCCAAGTGTTGAGACTAAATTGGGAATATTACTTAATAACAATGATAAACTTCATAAAACTCTAAGTGGAATCAATGAGAGTAATTCCGTTTTAGAAACTTGTGCTACTCATGATAATCGAACCCATAGGATTAGTGAACTTGAATAAGCTATGGGAACCTTGGGTTCAACTTTTTCTTCTCTTAAGTTTAAGGAGAAAGCTTATGTGGGTAAGGAGCAAAAGTTCATGTATGTCTCTAAAGTGCCTAAGCCAAAAAACTATTATAGGTCTAAAATTGACAAAGCCCTTAGCACCACTATGGATGATGGAGCACCTAAGATACCTATTGTTACAAACTGTGAAAATTATGATGTTGATGCTTCATCTCTTGATAATACCTGATTCACACTTTCTGCGCCTAGCTGAAAGGCGTTAAAGAAAATCGCTTATGGGAGACAACCCATTATTTTACTTCTGCACTTTTGTTTTATATTTGAGTCTTGGAAGTTGTTACTACTGTAGCAACCTCTCCTTATCTTTATTTTATTGCATTGTTGTGCCAAGTAAAGTCTTTGATAGTAGGGTTGATACCAGATTTGGATTACTGCGCAGAAACAGATTTCTTGCTGTCACGAAATTGAGCAGCCCCTTCTGTAGGTAATTTAGAAAAATCTGCCAATTTACGTGCGTGATCCTCATATATGTATGCATCTTTCATTCAATTTGAGCATTTTCATCTGAGCAAGTTAAGTGCCCCGGAAAAATTCGTCTTTACGGACCGTTCTGTTTTGACATATTCTGCCTTTTATTTCGCATTGCCTGTTTTGCTATGTTTGATGGATTTCTTTGTTCCATTAACTTTCAGTAGGTTTGTGTAATGTCCAGAAGTGTTAAGAATGATTATGTCACCTCTGAATATGTGAATTTTCGATTATGCACTAACCCTCTAATGAGTTTGTTTTGAGTTTGGTGTGGAGGAAGTTTTCAAGGGTCAAGAGAGGAGGATGATACAATATGATCAAGAAGAGTGAAAAGTCTAAGCTTGGGGATGCCCCCGTGGTTCATCCCTGCATATTTTAAGAAGACTCAAGCATCTAAGCTTGGGGATGCCCAAGGTATCCCTTCTTCATCGACAACTTATCAGGTCACCTCTAGTGAAACTATATTTTTATTCCGTCACATCTTATGTGCTTTACTTGGAGCGTCTGTATGTTTTTGTTTTTGTTTTTGTTTGAATAAAATCGGATCCTAGCATTCCTTGTGTGGGAGAGAGACACGCTCCGCTGTTTCATATGAACACATGTGTTCTTAGCTTTACTTTTTAATGTTCATGGCGAAGGTTGAAACTGCTTCGTTCATTGTTATATGGTTGGAAACAGGAAATGCTTCATGTGGTAATTGGTATAATGTCTTGAATAATTTGATACTTGGCAATTGTTGTGCTCATATAGATCATGTTTAAGCTCTTGCATCATGTACTTTGCACCTATTAATGAAGAACTACATAGAGCTTGTTAAAATTTGGTTTGCATGATTGGTCTCTCTAGAGTCTAGATATTTTCTGGTGAGGTGTTTGAACAACAAGGAGACAGCGTAGAGTCTTATAATGCTTGCAATATGTTCTTATGTAATTTTTGCTGTACCGGTTCATACTTGAGTTTGCTTCAAACAACCTTGCTAGCCTAAGCCTTGTATTGAGAGGGATTACTTCTCGCGCATCCAAATCCTTGAGCCAAAAACTATGTCATTTGTGTCCACCATACCTACCTACTACATGGTATTTCTCTGCCATTCCAAAGTAAATTACTTGAGTGCTACCTTTAAAATTCTATCCTTTGTCTTTGCAATAATTAGCTCATGGGAAAATAGCCTTAAAAACTATTATGGTGAAGAATATGTAGCTTATGTATCTTATTTCTTATAAGTTGCTTGTTGAGCGGTAACCATGTTTCTGGGGACGCCACCAACTATTACACCTTTGTTGAATATCATGTGAGTTGCTATGCATGTTCGTCTTGTCTGAAGTAAGGGTGATTTATCATGATCAAATGGTTTGAGTATGCATATTGTTAGAGAAGAACATTGGGCCGCTAACTAAAGCCATGAATCATGGTGGAAGTTTCAGTTTGGACAATTAATCCTCTATCTCTTATGAGAATATTATCTGTTGTTGAATGCTTATGCATTAAAGAGGAGTCCATTACCTCGTTGTCTATGTTGTCCCGGTATGGATGTCTAAGTTGAGAATAATCAAAAACGAGAAATCAAATGCGATCTTTCTCCTTAGACCTTTGTACAGGCGGCATAGAGGTACCCCTTTGTGACACTTGGTTGAACATATGTTATGCAATGATAATCCATGTAAATCCAAGCTAATTAGGACAAGGTGCGAGCACTATTGGTAATCTATGCATGAGGCTTGCAACTTATAGGATGTCTTATACATAACACATATGATTTATTACTACCGTTGACAAAATTGTTTCTATGTTTTCAAAATGAAAAGCTCTGGCACAAAAATAGTAATCCATGCTTCCCTCTGCGAAGGGCCTATCTTTTACTTTATGTTGAGTCAGTTTACCTATCTTCTTTCTATCTTAGAAGCAAACACTTGTGTCAACTGTGTGCATTGATTCTTACATGTTTACCTATTGCACTTGTTATATTACTTTGTATTGACAATTATTCATGAGATAAACATGTTGAAGTTGAAAGCAACCGCTGAAACTTATGTCTTCCTTTGTGTTGCTTCAAAACTTTCTACTAAGAATTTATTGCTTTATGAGTTAACTCTTATGCAAGTCTTATTGATGCTTGTCTTGAAAGTACTATTCATGAAAAGTCTTTGTTATATGATTCGATTGTTTAATCATTGTCTTTACCATTGCTTCGAATCGCTGCATTCATCTCATATGCTTTACAATAGTATTGATCAAGATTATGATAGCATGTCACTTCAGAAATTATCCTTGTTATCGTTTACCTACTCGAGGGCGAGTAGGAACTAAGCTTGGGGATGCTTGATACGTCTCAAACGTATCTATAATTTCTTATGCTCCATGCTACTTTTATGATGATACTCACGTGTTTTATACATACTTTATGTCATTATTATGCATTTTCCGGCACTAACCTATTGACGAGATGCCGAAGAGCCAGTTGCTATTTTCTGTTGTTTTTGGTTTCAGAAATCCTACAAAGGAAATATTCTCGGAATTGGACGAAATCAACGCCCGGGTCTTATTTTTCCACGAAGCTTCCAGAAGACCGAAAGGGATACGAAGTGGGGCCACGAGGTGGCCAGACCATAGGCCGACGCGGCTAGAGGGGGGCCCGCGCCGCCCTATGGTGTGGGCCCCTCGTCAGCCCTCCGACTCTGCCCTTCCGCCTACTTATAGCCTTCGTCGCGAAAACCCCAGTACCGAGAGCCACGATACGGAAAACCTTCCAGAGACACCGCCGCCGCCAATCCCATCTCGGGGATTCGGGAGATCGCCTCCGGCACCCTGCCGGAGAGGGGAATCATCTCCCGGAGGACTCTTCATCACCATGATCGCCTCCGGATTGATGTGTGAGTAGTTCACCCCTGGACTATGGGTCCATAGCAGTAGCTAGATGGTTGTCTTCTCCTCATTATGATATCATGTTAGATCTTGTGAGCTGCCTATCATGATCAAGATCATCTATTTGTAATGCTACATGTCGTGTTTGTTGGGATCCGATGAATATGGAATACTATGTCAAGTTGATTATCAATCTATCATATATGTGTTGTTTATGTTCTTGCATGCTCTCCGTTGCTAGTAGAGGCTCTGGCCAAGTTGATACTTGTAACTCCAAGAGCGAGTATTTATGCTCGATAGTGGGTTCATGCCTCCATTGAATATGGGACAGTGACAGAAAGTTCTAAGGTTGTGGATGTGCTGTTGCCACTAGGGATAAAACATCAATGCTTTGTCTAAGGATATTTGTGTTGATTACATTACGCACCATACTTAATGCAATTGTATGTTGTTTGCAACTTAATACTGGAAGGGGTTCGGATGATAACCCGAAGGTGGACTTTTTAGGCATAGATGCATGCCTGGATAGCGGTCTATGTACTTTGTCGTAATGCCCTGATTAAATCTCATAGTAGTCATCGTGATATGTATGTGCATTGTTATGCCCTCTCTATTTGTCAATTGCCCAACTGTAATTTGTTCACCTAACATGCTATTTATCTTATCGGAGAGACA
Source organism: Lolium rigidum (assembly GCF_022539505.1). Taxonomy (NCBI): domain Eukaryota; kingdom Viridiplantae; phylum Streptophyta; class Magnoliopsida; order Poales; family Poaceae; genus Lolium; species Lolium rigidum. The sequence continues at coordinate 10,240 of NW_025900511.1, read as the reverse complement.
CCACTAGTGAACTGTGGACCCCGATCCATTCTTTTACATCTGAAATACAGTCTACTGCAAAACTCTGTTCTTTACTATTTTTCGCAAACAAACATCATCTTCTACACTATACATTTAATCCTTTGTTTACAGCAAGCCAGTGGGATTGACAACCTCACTGTTACGTTGGGGCAAAGTACTTTGATTGTGTTGTGCAGGTTCCACGTTGGCGCCGGAATCCCTGGTGTTGCGCCGCACTACACTCCGCCACCAACAACCTTCACGTGTTCCTTGACTCCTACTGGTTCGATAACCTTGGTTTCTTACTGAGGGAAAACTTACTGCTGTACGCATCACACCTTCCTCTTGGGGTTCCCAACGGACGTGTGTCTTACACGCCATCAATATGCTTTTTCGAAATCTATCTTAAATAAGACCCCATTCATCTTCTTCGTATGTAACTCATGAATTGTTTCATGCAGTATGACTACCCCCTCCAAAATATTCCTACCTGGCATGAATGCTGATTGAGTCGGCTTTATGACTCTCGGGGCAATCCCCGATATGCGATTCGTACCAACTTTAGTGAATATTTTGAAACAAACATTCAATAAACAAATAGGTCTATATTGTTGAATCTGAACCGCATTTTCTTTCTTGGGTAGTAATGTGATAACCCCAAAATTCAGTTTATAAAGGGGCAAATCCCCATTAGTGAACTGAGAAAATAAGGCCATCAGATCATACTTTATTACTTCCCAAAATTTCTGATAGAACTCAGCTGGAAAACCATCTGGCCCCGGAGCTCTGTTTAGTTCCATCTGAGAAATTGCTTGAAAAACCTCCTCTTCAGTAAAAGGGGCCATCAGAATTTCATTCTCAATTGCCGAAATTTGTGTAATATCATGAGTCTCCTCTTCATTTAAAGAAATATTTGTAGGAATGGGTGCTCCAAACAATTTCTTATAAAATTCCGTAATATAGACCTTTAGATTATCTTCCCCAACAATAGTCCCCTCTTGTTGTTCAAGTTGGAAGATTTTTTTTCTTTCGGTGTTTACCATTTGCTATTAAGTGAAAATATCGCGTATTATTCCCCCCTTCCTGAATATGTTTAACCTTCACTCTCTGGGCCCATTTAGATTCCTCATCCCTTCTTAATTTGTTCAGACTCTCATTTGCCTTTTTTTAGTTCTTCCCTTTCGTTTGTATTCAATAAATTTGTTTCCGCTTTCAAATCCAGATTATCAATGATATTTAATAATCGCTCTTTTTCTTTCTTATACTTTACACTCTGGTTCTTTGCCCAGCCTCAAAGAAAATGTCTTAACTTATTTATTCAGATATCCATTGGGGTAGCTCCATGTATAGCTAAGTTCCACTCCTTTACTATCATATCAAAAAAAACCTCTTGAAGCAACCAATGTAACTCAAAAGAGAATTTTGCTTGGTTACCCAGGTGTGCTTTCACTCCTGAATCAATTAGTATTGGAGTATGATTAGAATCAGCTCTAGTTAAGGCTCTAACAGTTACCAAGGAAAACTTTTGTTCCCACGAGATAGATGCTAGAACTCTATCTAACTTCTCATATGTAGGCTCAATTCTTCTACTCGCCCATGTGAATTGTCTTCCAGTAAAAGCAATTTCACGCAAGTTCAAGTGTTCAATAATTGCATTAAAAATAAAGGGCCAACCGCTTTGAAATTATCATTATTTTTCTCCTCACGTTTATGAATAATATTGAAATCACCACCTACCAACATAGGTAGTGTTTCAGATTCACAAGTTCTCACTAGTTCAGCCAAGAATTTTGCTTTGTGCTCGTCTTGGGCAGCCCCATAGACCGGCACCAGGATCCATTCAAAACCATCTCTCTTACATTTAATATGGAGTTTAACACAAAAATCTCATGTACTTACTTTTAACACTTGTAGCGTATCGGAGTTTATTCCCACTAGAATACCTCCTGAGCGACCATGTGGTGGTAAGCAGAACCAAGAGAAATTATATCCCGCCGCCAATTGGTTCAAAAAAGGAATCGAAAAATTAGATCTCCCAGTTTCCAACAAAGCTATGAAGTCTAATTTATGTTCCCTAATCGCCTCTTTGACAAACAAATGCTTAGCAGTATCTCCAAAACCTCCTGGATTCCAATTAATACCTTTTTGATTCTGCATTATGAAAACTGTTTCTTGATTCTTTTCCTAGTGCTCTTGCGGATATTGTTAGTATCATATATTTTCCGTTGCCTAATTTTCTTTACCTTCACCACTGGTTTAAGATTCTCCAAGTGATCATCCAAATCTAGAGTGGTGTCGTCTTCATCAACCAAATCTTCACAAAGGGTGGATACTTTTGACAATACAAGAGTCTCCAGACCTTCCTTCAAATTTTCAATCTCATTATTTTTTTTCTCTAAAATAGTTAGAATACGTTCTTTTTCCACCATTTTAAACCCCTTAACAGATTTACCTATCTCTCCTACTGAATTGCCTAGGGATATACCTAAGCGATCCGCTCTCCTCGCTATCTCAGAATCTGGAATATTAATAATAGAGTGCATGGGGATTGTGAACTGACCTGAAGTGAAAGACTCATCACGCAACTGCGCCATCTTCATTGTCTTTTCCATCCTGAGGCATGTCTGCAGAATGTGACATGCGATCATGCCATAATTAAGAGTACAAGCCACGCAATTGTATGAGCAGTAAAGATCATCTCATTTATATCACATAATATGTATCACAGCGTGCATGATCACCATTACATTACAAAAAAAGAACTACGCAACAATTGACCACAAATTTACAAGGCAACTTGTACTAGGCGATGCATGCAGTCTACCAACAAAGCCTGCGCAGACTTCTGCGTTCCTACTCCTAGGTACGCTTCACCATCGACCAAGGCCATGACGGCATCGAGACGCGCGAGCACGCGTTCCTCGGCGAGCAGCTCCGGCGTGAAGAGGTTCTTCCAGCCCGTGCACCACGCGACGGCCTCCGAGAGGGGCGGCTTGCCGCCGGACTGCATCCAGTGGCGCAGCGAGTCTTCGTATCTGTCGAAGAACAGCTCCTCTTCAAGGATCGAGACCACGTCCTGCACAGGCACGAGAGGCGCCCATAGCATCGCCGTTTGCAACGAGGGGTCGATCTGCTTCGGCGGCGTGAACATCAGCTCCCGCACAAGACGGGTGAGCATCGGCAGGATGTGGCGCCGGGTGAAGGTGTTCCACTGCGTCGGATGCATGTAATCTTTCCATGGGGACACGACGTCGTGGTAGTCGCACTCGTCGGCGCGGGAGAGGATCTTGCTCTCGACGGTGTCGTAGAGATCTTCCGGCAAGTGGCCGATCAGGGGGGTCCACGGCCGCAGCCAGTGGTGGCAGTCCGGGTCCCACGATGGCTTCCACTCCTGCGCCTCCGCGGCCATCGCCGGCTTGATCACCTTCTCGACGATGTACTTCCTCGTGGAAGAAGGCAACGTGGCTTTCCACATCCCTGGCGTGCGCTCTTCCTTGAACACCTTCTTGGACTCCATGATCGCCGCCAGCGCGTCCGCCACCTCCACGCTGCTGTCGTCCTCTTCCATCATGTCGCGCAGCATCGCGCGATGGTCTTCTCGCAGCACTCCACTTCGAGCGCCAGGGCCCGGCAGAGATCCTCGCAGCGACGGCGCCACTCCTCTTCGACCACCGGCGGCTTGTCCGGAAGGCCGTTATCGTACAAAGCTTTCTGGCTGTAGCCTATGCCGGTGTGCTGGTTCTGTTGTACTAAGGCCTGCACGGGGGCGACGATCCCTTTCCCCCGAGGACCGAGACCAGAGCCCTCCTTGAAGTTCCACCGGCGCAGCATCCTCGCCACCGCCGGACTAGTGGAAGCGAGGGTTCCTGGCAGAGGCATTGGTTGACATGGCCCCAGCAGCGGTAACGCCATGCCGGGAGACCGCGGCGAGGAGACGATTCCGCTACTGAACTGAAACCGGGGAGCTGTTTCGATCGTACTCCGGTGACGACCTCTCTTTTTTGGACGCGTCTAGCGGGCGGCCGCGTGCTCGTTCGTCCATCTGAGCGGTCAACAAAAAAAGGAAAGTTCCTATCAAAGCGTTCACCGGTTTAGGAAGTAATTAGTGTCCCCCTCACCGGCCATGGCCATGGCAGAGCGGGGACTCACTCACCGCCTCACCGGCCGCTCCACTCCTTGGTGACAGCGTCCTCGCGTCGGGCGCGACCCCAAGCCGCCCGGTCCGCCGAATGTTTGCCCCGCTGGCCATCGGCTCTGCTCGCCCTGGCCGTCATGATCCTGGGCGCCGATGCCGCTCCGACTGGCCGTCTCCACGAGGGAGTCCCATCAGAGGGGGTCGAATTCGAACCTGCGCCGTCGCCGTCTCCCGCGTTGGACCCCGTCGCCGGCGGCCTGCACATCCCCGGAACCTCCCTCCCGCGCCACCACCGTCTCCTAATCCCAGTCGCCATGGAGCATCCGTGCGCCACGACAACCTCCTCGTACGCGCCGCCTAGCAAGCGGAGCAGCAGCACGCGGGGATGAACGGCGTCACGCCGGTAGGGATCTAGGAGAGAGGTAGTAGGCGGGGCTCCTCCGGTGAACGACAGCGGCAGGGGAGGCCGTCGGCAACCAGAATCGGTGACGGGCCGGAGCAGTTTCATGGGGAGGTTAGAGAGAGAATCGGGAGATGTTGTGGGATGAAGAAGATAGGCACAGAGAGGAGAATAGACCAGCTGATCCCACGTGTAAGGAAGTTAGTAATTGTCCAAACGATGCTAATTGTTGCCTAAAATCAAATAATTGTTCCTAAAAATGCTAGTTTCTTGCCTAGCCATAGTTTGTAGCCTAAAATCAGGTAGGTGTTAATTTGTTGCCTTAAATTACAGAATAGTTGCTGCAAAATGCTAGTTCCTTGCCTAAAATGACATAATAATTTGTTGGCTAAAATATTGCTGTAGTTTTAATTTGCCTAGCTAAATTTAATTGCCGCATTCTGATGTTCCATGCGGATGTTGTAAAGCCGGCATCAACGACAATCGATGTTTCACTAAAAGTCTAGAGCGTCCCTCAAAAAAGTCCGTAGAGACGCTCGAGAATTCAGGTGCGACAATCAAGTGGAACTACACAGCTCATCAGGAAAGATCCACCGGGAATCCATTCGACCATCTGACAGGAAGCAAATTCACATCAATTGTAGGGCAACGTAACTTAAGCACGAGACAATTTTAATGTATTTTTAGGCAACTTCTTCACAACGGTAGGCAACTTCACTACAGCCGTGGGCAACTTAGCAACAACAATGTGTAACTTCACAACAAAACCATATAGTCGCGGATAATTACATAATAGTTGCTAAAATTCTAGTTTGTTGCCTAAAATCAAATAATAATTGTTGGCCAAAAATATACCGTAGTTGTAATTTTCCCTAGCTGCAATATAGTTACCAAATTTGATGTTGTGTGTCGATTCTATGAAATTGCCTAAGGATGTTGTGAAGTAGGCGTCGCCATCCGCATAGATGACGGTCGATGTTTCACCAGATGTCTAGAGCGGCCTCGGGAAAGTCCGGATATGCGCTTGAGAACTCAAGTGCACCAAAGTTGGGTTGTCGGCACCAAATTTACTCCGTTGGGCGGCAAAGTTGCTTTCGGCCACCAAAATTGTATTTTCAGGCACCAAAGTTGCATTGTCATGCGCTAAAAGTTAATTGTCGATCACTAGGATTGCATCGTCGGAACCAAAATTGGCTTGTCAACACCAAAGTTACAGTCGTCGGGCAGCGATGCTTTGAGGGGCACCAAAGTTGCTCTATCACACATTAGATCACACATTAGAGTTGCTTTGTCAGGTCCGAAGTTGCTCCCCATGGTACCAAAAAATTGTGTTTTAAGGCACCAAAGTTTGGTGGGTAGACAATTCTGGTGCATGAGTATGTAACTCTGTTTCATCACTAGAAAATTTCGGTGCAGCCATATGCAACTTCAGTGCATCATTAGGAAAATTTCGGAGCATTGTTAGGCAACTTCGGAGCATCATTATACAACTTTGGTGCAACGTTAGGCAAGTTTAGAGCATCATTAGGCAACTTCGGTGCAACATTAGGCGACTTTGGAACACCTTTAGGCAACTTCAGTGCACCTCTGCGCAAATTCGATGCCATGGTATGGAATTTTACTGTATGGTATGCTACTCCAGTTTATCGATAAGCAATTTCGGTGCAGCGCTAGGCAACTTCAGAGTTACGTTAGGCAACTTTGGTGCAACATTGGGCGACTTCAATGCACTGGTAAGCATTTTCAATGCAGGGTATGCGACTATGGTTCATCGGTAGGCAATTTCGGTGCATCCCTATACAACTTCAGTGCAACCGTAGGTAAATTCCGTTCAGCAACAAGAAACTTCGGTTCAGCGGTATGCAACTTTGGAGCAATGTTCTGGGGCGGAGCAAGTTCGGAGCCTCGCAAAACAAAACCCTAGCGCATGGCCAACAACTACAAGGCCGGTGGTTCTGGGGCAGCCATCGGCATCGGCATCAGCGACCGCTCCCGCAACCTCTCAATCGGAGCACATGTTATGCGAGGCATGGCACCTTGTCTCACCGGACCGGCGACTCCCCTCGGGGTGGAAAATCTCCGCATGCTGCTATGTTGGGCCGTCGCTGCCGGGCGCCCACACCCACGACAAGTATGTGCGATGGCAGCGAAGCCAGCTCACATCAGAATGGCAGGCGGGCCGCCAACAGCTAGCTCTGAGGGGCCTCTTTTCGCGGCGGAGCGCGAGGTGTCCCTCGTCGCCATCATTGGCCCGGACGGCGACCATACAACCGCTACGGCCGCCACGACTGGGGCGAAGAGTCCGCAACGTGGACGTCGTCCTAGCTAGCCCAGGCCGGCTACAGGCCTGGAGCGCGTCCTCGGCGAATGCCATGGCGGCTGAGCCTCATCGTGGAATCTCCGGCCGAAGGCAACTTCACCAAGATGGTACACAACTCCGCGGGAAGCAACTTCACAACACCATAGACAAATTAAGAATAATTATAGATCACTTAGCAACTTCGTGACTATGGTGAGCAACTTCGTAATAATTCTGGACAACTTGACAAGCACGATGGACAACTTTAAAATTTAATCACTTAAACAGATTGTTAGACAAGTTGGCAGCACATTTAGGCAAATTTATGTAAAGAATTGCCTCCACACAGGAGTATATCACGATTGTGCACAGAAGATCAGTCTTACACTCAAGTGAGTGGAAAATCCTGACCACCGTGTTGTAACTAGTACAGTAAGTGTCATCACGGGAGAGGAGCAAAAGCCAAACTGAGCTCTATACCTCTCCTGCTCATCCGCAAATAAATGGACGGGTGGCCGCGACGCCCTGTCGGGCAGAGCATCCGCACCGGCGAGAGAAGGAGACCTCTGCAGCGGGCACCGGCGGCAGGACGGGGCGGACGTACGTCCTCCGGACCACGCAGCAGAGAGATCGACGGCAGGTGTAGCCGTCTCCAGCGGGAAGATGAACCGATGTATAGAAGAGCTCAGAGGTGCAGTGGTGGAAGCCCGGGCGGAGCTCGGGAGAAGTCTACAGCGGCGCACTCCATGGTCTGCCCGGCTCCGGCTCCACGCCGTGGACTCCGGGGCAAGAGCGAGCCTTGCCCGGGGGAGCTGGGGAACCTGGCAAGCGGTGGTAGCAAACGCTAGAGGGGAGCCCGGCGGCAGCGCGCGCGCTGGTTCCTATCAACGGCGCCGCACGTTGTAGAGGAATCGGGTTGGAACCTATCGTGAGAAAGAAAATGAGGAGGTTCGAGAAAGAACGGTGTAATTTTTCTTTGTCCTGTAGTGCGCCCGCCAAGGACTTCGCTTTGGCACGCGCCAGCCCGAAAGAATTTGGGCTCTTTTTTAGGGGTTGCTAGAGATTTCAGAAGAGATTATTGTGAGAGATGGTAGGTTTATGCATGAATGAATATATATGGCCAGTGCGTCCGAAACGGAGTTGGTTCTGGTGTTCTACCCGGCTACCATCACCGGAAAACCGGAAAATCCAGTTTAGCCAGACGCTAAACCGAATTCGTGATGGTGTCCTCCTCCCTCACCCAGAACGTCAGATAATAATATTTCAGTCATGCTTGTTTTCAGATAATCTAATTTTGGGGAGGCTTCTGTTAGAAGACTTCGGCACGGCGTCGTGTGCGTCACCGAAGTACATATTAGAATAGGGATTCTACGTCAAGTCGGTTTCATGGTGTACAAAAATACGAGGCTAGCTTCAATGCAAGCCCTTCTCAAACTTTTAAAACAGCCATACTGTCACGTGCTTGCTTTCACGGAAGTACATATGAGAATGGGTATGAGAATAGGGATTCTACGTCGTGATGATTTTATGGTATGTGATACTTTATTTGATCTAATATATAGGGTAAACTCCATTAAATTCTAATTTGGCTAAAATGTGCATGAAATTCAATTTCATATCTATATGCACATAGTTTTGTGGAGTTTGTCCTATATTTTGTATTATGTCAGACCCAATTAGTTTGGGGACTATATTGTACTTACCTTTGTGTTAGTTACAATGGAGATGCATTGGGTGCTTGTCTCACACTTAGGAAAACTGGAGACACTCAATGGTAATTTGAGGCAAGCTAGGATGATCAACAAACTCATATCTACTACATCCACACCAATGCTATCTCGGTAACAAGTATCTTCTCAAGCATATTTTTCTAGCATCCAACCGTGTGGTTGCACCTTGACATTAATCTCTTGATTTGTAAATATTATGCTTCTTACAAAGATTTTAATGAAACCTCTTTATTTTAAATGTGATTAAATTGAGATGAGCACATATGTTGGGAAAGATATAAAATCATACTCATGATTCATCCATCCCAACTATGCATATCTAGCAATTTTATTGCATATCAATTTCTCAAGCCTCTCACATGTGCAATCTCGATGAAAGTGCAAACTGAGTTATTTCTTTTGGCATCATCGTTTGTGATACTTGTTGCCTTTCTCAAAGCATCCCAACTATCTTCTATCCCTTGTTGATATTTGTGATGTATTTTATGTGTTTATGATTGAAGTTCATGAATGTACAATAAGATAAAATTGAGCCTTTGGCCATTGATACGTCTCCAACGTATCCATAATTTCTGATGTTCCATGCTTGTTTTATGACAATACTTACATGTTTTGCTTGCACTTTACGATGATTTTATGCGTTTTCCGGAACTAACCTATTAACAAGATGCCACAGTGCCAGTTCTCGTTTTCGTTGTTTTTGGTTCCAGAAAGGCTGTTCGTGCAATATTCTCGGAATTCGACGAAACGAAGACCAAACATCCTATTTTTCCCGGAAGCATCCAGAACACCGAAGGAGAGTCGGAGGAGAGCCAGGGGGCCACCACACAGGTGGGCCGCGCGGACCACACCCTGGCTGCGCCGGCCTGGTGTGGGGCCACCCTGTCGCCCCTCCTGCGCCGCCTCTTCGCCTATTTAAGCCCTTTTGACCTAAAAACGCAGTACCAATTGACGAAACTCCAGAAAGACTCCAGGGGCGCCGCCACCATCGCGAAACTCCAATTCGGGGGACAGAAGTCTCTGTTCCGGCACCCTGCCGGGACGGGGAAGTGCCCCCGAAAGCCATCTCCATCAACGCCATCGCCTCCATCATGCTCCGTGAGTAGTTCCCCCATGGACTACGGGTTCTAGCTGTAGCTAGTTGGTATTCTCTCCCCCATGTACTTCAATACAATGATCTCATGAGCTGCCTTACATGATTGAGATTCATCTCGATGTAATCGGTGTTGTGTTTGTCGGGATCCGATGGATTGTTACGTTATGATTGTCTATCTACAAAGTTTATGAAGTTATTGTTGTTGCAATCTTGTTGTGTTTAATGCTTATCACTAGGGCCCGAGTGGCATGATCTTAGATTTGAGCTCTATACTTATTGCTTAGATTGTATCTACAAGTTGTATGCACATGTCTATGTCCGGAACCAAAGGCCCCAAAGTGACAGAAATTGGGACAACTGGAGGGAAAGGCTTAGATATGAGGATCACATGTTTTCCCCGAGTGTTAATGCTTTGCTCCGGTGTTCTATTAAAAGGAGTACCTTAATTTCCAGTAGATTCCCTAGAGGCCCGGCTGCCACCGGCTGGTAGGACAAAAGATGTTGTACAAGTTTCTCATTGCGAGCACGTTGCGGTGACCCAGCATACCACTGCATGTTGTAGTATACAAGTCGTTGATAT
>NW_025900510.1:0-45107 GCF_022539505.1 Lolium rigidum | reverse complement strand
GGTGGTACGCGAGTTACCCGCTTCGGAACACCCGCACGATGACAGGGCCTACTGCTGCTTGTCCGGAATTATCCGGGCGCTTTCGCGTTGTTACAATGAGTTGTGGTTGTGCCTCTAGGGCTCCCGGGATCCGGCTTATAAAGGCGCACGGATCTAGGGTTTACATGGAGAGTCCTAGCCGGATTACAGATAGCCTAACTACGGTACAATATCTTGTCGTGCACGTCACGGATCCACCTTCCATATTCGTCGTACTGGATCCGGGTTCCTAATGGGCCTCCATGGATCCGGGTTACTCCTAATGTCGGTACGGATCCGGCTTACTGATCCTGGGCTGGACTTCTTCCTTCATGATCAACAGCAACTAGGCCGCCCGATGGGCCACATGCCTCATCACCGTCTGTGGGCCACCCGGGCTTGCCGGATCTAGGCACTGTCGATGGTACACCCATGAAGTATACCCACAACACCTTCTGAAGCTGGCACACATGCTGTGGGTACCGAGAATCCTCAAAACCGGGAGGCTGCTGCATATAAACATCTTCCTCAAGAAAACCATGGAGAAAGGCATTGCTGACATCAATCTGACGGAGGCACCACCTCGGGAGACAAGCAAGCGAGAGCACAAGACGGACGGTGACTGGTTTGACCACGGGACTAAATGTGTCATGGTAGTCAATACCCTGCCGCTGAGTGAAACCGCGAGCCACCAAGCGTGCCTTGTGTTTATCTACTGAACCATCGTGGCGAAATTTGGTTTTGAATATCCATTTGCTGCCAACAATATTTGTACCAGGAGGCCGGGGCACCAATGTCCACGTGCCATTGCTGATAAGAGCATCAAACTTAGCCTCCATCGCGGATCTCCAAGCAGGCTCGGAAAGAGCACCACGGTAAGTCGCAGGAGTGACCAGAAAAGCACCGCGACGATAGGGATCGTAGCGGACCGTGCCGTCCTTGTATTCCTTCGGACGGTGGATGCCGTGGCTGCGCCGGGTCGTCATCGGATGTGACGAAGACGTCGCTGGTGCACCTTGCTCGATGCCAGGATTGTCAGCGAGCGAAGCCGACGTAGACTCCGTCCGTACGGAGGGGCCCGACTCGGAGAGCCCATCAGGCGAGGGGGCCGCAGTGTGTGGCGACGAAGCAGGCCCCGAAGGAGTAGGCCCTGGAGAGGATGGCCCGGGCGTGGTCGTCCCACCGCGAGGAGAGCCGGGCGCACGATCGCCAGGCGTGGGCGACGGCCCAGTGCGCGGAGAACCGGGCGCATGATCGCCAGGCGCGGGCGACGAGGCATGCACCGCATGCACGTCGATCGCTGGAGAGCCAGAGGCGTTGAGCGGAGCTGAAGTTCCCTCCACGGAATCCTGCACAACCACGGAAGGAAAAATACCAGGAGGATCAACTGGCAACAAGGAAATGCCATAATTACGCACGTTAGTATTCTGAATAGCTGGTTCAGTGGTGGGGAATGTAACATGCTGCAAGAGAGAGATATCCGTAGTGACTCCGGGTGTGGCGAAAGGGAAAATTTGTTCGTCGAAAATAACATCACGAGAGATATAAACGCGACCTGTGGTGCGGTCGAGGCACTTGTAGCCTTTGTGCATGGGACTATATCCGAGAAAAACGCACATCTTGGACCGAAACTCTAACTTACGAGAGTTGTATTTGCGCAAACTTGGCCAACACGCACAACCAAACGTGCGTAAGAAGGAATAATCGGGTTGTATGTTGAGGAGGTGCGACAGTGGGGTGGTATTGTCGAGGGTGGGAGAGGGCATTCGATTTATGAGATAGCAAGCGGTGAGAAAAGCCTCTTCTCAAAAACGAAGAGGAAGGGATGAATGAGCTAGAAGGGCTAACCCGGTTTCGACAAGGTGTCGATGCTTGCGTTCGGCAATACCATTTTGTTGAGACGTATGGGGGCAAGACACGCGGTGAGAAATCCCCGTGCGTTGGAAATGAGTATGGAGGCGATGATACTCGCCACCCCAATCGGATTGGACCGCACGGATTTTAGTGTTTAGCTGACGCTCAACATGGTTCTGAAAAACATAGAAAATGCCCTCAACATCAGATTTATGTTTGATAAGATATATCCAACAGTGGCGACTAAAATCATCGATAAAGCTAACATAATATTTAAAACCTCCGGAAGAAGGCAACGCAGGCCCCCAAACATCTGTATGAATAAGTTCAAGAGGAGTATGTGCAACACGAGATGAACTATTATAAGGAAGTTGATGACTCTCCGCACATTGACAAGCATCACAAACTGAAGACTCAAAATTCGAGGAACAAGGCAAATTGTTGGTCCTAACAATACTTTGAACTATTTTATTTGACGGATGACCGAGACGATGATGACATTGCGATGGCGAAATCTTGATGCTGGATGAAGCATGACGACCATGGAAGAATGCGCGATCAAACGGGATAGGGTAGAGTCCACCACGACTTCTACCTCGCAGGATGACGTTCCTCGTGGCCTTGTCCTTAACATAAAAGAAATATTTGTGAAATTCGATGAATATATTATTATCGGAAACAAGGCGATAAACGGAAAGCAAGTTTTTGCTAATATCAGCAACATGCAAGATATTTCTCAAGGCAAGGGATCGGGAAGAACCAGCTATACTAGAATGACCAACATGCGCAATAGACAAACCTGTGCCATTGGCGACCTGGACTTGATCCTTGCCGAGGTAGCGTTCATGGTAGTGCATCCGATCCATGTCGTTGGTGTAGTGATCGGTGGCCCCAGAGTCCATGATCCACGGACGTTCATCGTGGAAGGAGGTGGACGTGGAGTTGCCCGAGCGCTGCGTATCGGCTTGATACACGTGGTTGAAGCGGTTTCTGCAGGAGAGGGCGTCGTGCCCCCAAATCCCGCAGACTTGGCATTGGGTACGGGAGAGGTTACGGCCGCCATTGCGCCCGCCCCTGTTGCCATCTCCATAACCGTGGGCACCGCCGCCATTGCGGTTGCCACGGTATCCTTGCTGGCCACCACCTCCTTGCTGGTTCCCTCCGCCACCATAATGGTTGCCGCCACCGCCGCCATGGTGGTTGGCACCACCGCCTTGCTGCTGTCCACCATGCGGACGGCCACCATTGCGGCCGGTGTTGGGGGCGCCGTCGGAGGGGCGCCCACCGCCACATCCATGATCACCATGACGTGCTGCAGAGTTAGCTGAGGAAACAAAACTACCGGCCTGCGAATTCTGTCCATGGATGGACTCACACGAGAGGAGCATGGAGTAGAAGTCGGGGACGGTGAGCGCGTGGCCGGTGTTGTTGAGGACGGTGATGGAGGACTGCAGACCCTCGAGCTGCGATCCGAGGCCGACCACAATGTAGTCGATCAGCTCGTCATCGGAGATGGGGCTGCTGACCATGGCCAGGGCGTCGGCGAACCCCTTCATCTTGTGGAAGTAGTCGTGGGCGGACATGTCGTTCTTCCGCATCGTCGTCAGCTATCGACGGAGCTGATGGATGCCGGCCCGTTTTTGGGCGGCGAACATGGAGACGACGGTGCTCCAGACGGCAGCCGAGGTGGTGCGCCCCACCATCTGCCCGAGGACTTCCTCGGTCATCGACCCAAGGAGGATGCCCAGCACCCTCTGATCGATATGCCACCAGACGGCGTAGGCCGGGTTGGGCACGGTAGCGGCAGGTTGGCCCTCGCTGGCGGGGGTGGTGATCGTCGTTGGCGGTGCCGCGCAGGTTCCATCGAGGAAGCCGAGCCATCCCTGGCCGGCAATGTTGGGGATCACCTGAGTCCTCCATAGCAGAAAATTGGAGCGATCGAGGCGCACCGTAATGGTGTTGGTGAACTGTGTGGGAAGAGAGGTGGGGAGAGTTGAGGTGATCGTGTCCGCGATCCGTGTTGTGCGTCGCTACTCGGTCCCATGGGCGGAGCCACCACCGGTCGAGGAGGGTCGGCCGACCCGGCTCAGAAATTGGGGAAAAATAATCGACCCTAAGGCATCTCCAACGGGCGACGCATTTCGGACGCTTAAAAGTGGTCGTGAGCGTCCGTTTGTGTCGCTCCGCGGACATATTTTGTTCGCGCGTCCGTTTGCGTCTGGGTGTGCCTCATCGGGGTGACCCATTTTTTTTAACATTTGCAACATATATAGATATAGAAAGCATAGAAACCTAGTACATTCAAACTATACAAAGTAGTTCTAGAAGCCTAAACTACTTGCTGCCTGACGGGCCGGCTCCATCGTTGCGTCGCTCCCTCGTCTGCTTCTCCGCCGCCTCCCATGCGGCGCTAGGGCTCGGTGCGCTGCCGCGTCCTCTAGCAGGCACTGCCGCAACCTCGCGTTGGCGACGTCGTCCTTGAGCGTCTCGAAGGACTCGACTATAGCCCTCTGCTCCGCCGCCTTCTCCTCCGGGGTAGGCGCATCAGGGTCATCGGAATACCATGATATGTCGGAGTCGGAGTCCTCTGCGGCTGCGGAGGCCGCCACCCTGCGGTGTTCCATCTCGGCATCGACCGCCGCATGGGCCGCCCGCTCCTCCTCTGCTTCCTTCTCCGCTTCAGCCAGGGCCTTGGCGTCCCTGACCAGGTCGAGGAGGTCGGTGCTGTCGTCGCCGTTTCGGCGGCCCGCCGCCTTTCCCCGCCGGCCCACCACCGCCTTTCCTCGCTGGCCCGCCGCCGCCGCCTTCGTCTCCAGTCGCCTCCCCCTGCTCAACGCCTCAGCTCGTCCCCATCTCCGACTCCAATCGCCTGGCCTCTGCTCGGCCGGTCGGCCCCCAGCTCGGCTCGTCCCCGGCTGCCTTCGATGGACGCCGATGAGGAGGCAACTTAATGGTATGATACTATCTTATCAAAATGTAGCTCTATTTTGGTGTTCTTGTTTTTTATAAGCATTTTGTTGTTATACTTGATGAAATATGCAAATTGAATCTGCTTGGACCTCTTTTATTGAATACATTTGCTCTTTTCTGTTCAAAAAATTTTAGAGCTTGGTTTCGACCCCCTCAGTTCAATTCCTGGCTCCGCCACTGCTCGGTCCTGAGCTTATGCGACATTTGCAGTAGCTTCGGTACTCTTAAATGCTCGTGGGCACTCTGAGAGGCCTACAGAGCAGGGAGCATCACAGCTGCAAGATTCACTTTGATGGTTGGTAGTCCGAAAATGCAGCAAAAAAGCTTTATATGACATTGATGAATCCGTGTACAGAAATACGCTTTCAGATTTGCTAGAATAAAGTTGAAGCTCCACACTTTAACCATCTTCACTTTTTTCGATAAAGGATGCTTTATTACTTAAAAAGTTTTAAGTATTACACCCATTCACTTTGATGGTTGGTAGTCCGAAAATGCAGCAAAAAAGCTTTATATGACATTGATGAATCCGTGTACAGAAATACGCTTTCAGATTATTAACAGAGACCGTGCTAGAATAAAGTTGAAGCTCCACACTTTAACCATCTTCACTTTTTTCGATAAGGAGCGCTTTATTACTCAAAAAGTTTTAAGTATTACACCAAGCCTCTGCATAACCAGGATGCACACAGCCGTTCCGAAGTCTAGGATCCATCTATATGTGATAAAAAGATGATAAAGATAAAAGCCAACTATTATGACACTCCGTTGGCTTCAATTCTCCTACTATGCAGCCACCCATGTTGGGAAATAAACTCCGTGGCCTTGTTCTCCAATCGTGTAGTCACCTCCATAAAGAGGTCGCGATCCTCCAAACGCTGAAGTGGCGACCATGAATGGAGCAAAGCCGTACACCGGTAGATGACCTGCATAAGAGAAGAATTGTTGTCATTAAAAACCTTGTCATTCCTGCATAGCCACAGCGACCATGCAACCGCAATCGCTCCCACTCTGATAATCGTTTTGTAACTAGAATCCACCCCCATTAAGCCAATTGCCAAAAATGTTTGCAATGCTACGGGGAGGATATAAGGTAGAACCTATCTTAATGATTGACCATATAGATCTAGCAACACGACAGTCGAAGAAAAGGTGTTTTATTGTCTCTTCCTCGTGACAGAACACACATTTCGTACAGCCTTGCCAGTTGCGCTTAACAAGGTTATCTTTAGTAAGAATCACACCTCTCCGAAGATACCATGCAAAGACCTTTGTTTTGAGAGGTATCTTCATCTTCCAGATGGATTTATTATTTAAAATCGGTTGTGTAGATAGGCATAGTGCTTTGTACATGGAGCTAACCGAAAATATGCCATTTTTGGTGAGACTCCAACGGAATTCATCCGTCCCCGGAACCAGCTGGATAGAACCTAACCGCTGAAGCAGTTCATTCCAGGAATCTAGTCGAGGACCGACAAGATCACGCCTTAACGTCATAGAGGGGGGAGAAGATTCCATCACCTTCTGCAAAGTATCCCCTTTGTGACGAACAATAGTGTACAAGGTCGGATACTGTTCACGAAGAGTGGTTGTTCCCAACCATATATCCTTCCAGAAACGTATCTCCGCCCCATTCTTAATGGAGAAGGACCCAAATGGGAAAAAGTGCTTCTTTGTTGCCATGATGTCATCCCAAAAGTGTGAATCTCCAGGTTTCCACAGAACCTGGGATATCGCCTTTGAGCCAACGTACTTTTTTCGCAAAAGTTATTGCCATACCCCATTGATACGTCTCCGATGTATCGATAATTTCTTATGTTCCATGCCACATTATTGATGATATCTACATGTTTTATGCATACTTTATGTCATATTTATGCGTTTTCCGGAACTAACCTATTGACGAGATGCCGAAGGGCCGGTTCTTCGTTTTCTGTCGTTTTGGGTTTCAGAAATCCTAGTAAGGAAATATTCTCGGAATCGGACGAAATCAACGCCCAGCATCTTAGGATTGCACGAAGCTTCCAGAACACCCGAGAGTCACCAGAGGGGGGCCACAGGCCCACCAGATGACACCCTGGCGCAGCCAAGGGGGGCCCGCGCCCCCCTGTTGTGTCGTCGCCTCGTCGACCTTCCGACTCCGCCTCTTCGCCTATTTAAAGGTCCCTGACCTAAAACCTCGAGACGGAAAAGCCACGGTACGAGAAACTTTCCAGAGCCGCCGCCATCGCGAAGCCAAGATCTGGGGGACAGGAGTCTCTGTTCCGGCACGCCGCCGGACGGGGAAGTGCCCCGGAAGGCTCCTCCATCGACACCACCGCCATCTCCATCAACGCCGCTGTCTCCCATGAGGAGGGAGTAGTTCTCCATCGAGGCTCGGGGCTGTACCGGTAGCTATGTGGTTCATCTCTCTCCTATGTACTTCAATACAATAATCTCATGAGCTGCCTTACATGATTGAGATTCATATGATGATGCTTGTAATCTAGATGTCATTATGCTAGTCAAGTGGATTTTACTTATGTGATCTCCGGAGACTCCTTGTCCCACGTGTGTAAAGGTGACGAGTGTGTGCACCGTGTGGGTCTCTTAGGCTATATTTCACAGAATACTTATTCACTCGTTATGAATGGCATAGTGAAGTGCTTATTTATATCTCTTTATGATTGCAATTTGTTTTGTATCACAATTTATCCGTGTGCTACTCTAGTGATGTTATTAAAGTAGTTTATTCCTCCCGCACGGTGTAATGGTGACAAGTGTGTGCATCGTGTAGTACTTGGCGTAGGCTATGATTGTGATCTCTTGTAGATTATGAAGTTAACTATTGCTATGATGGTATTGATGTGATCTATGCCTCCTTTCGTAGTGTGAAGGTGACAAATGTGCATGCTATGTTAGTACTTGGTTTGGTTATGTTGATCTGTCATGCACTCTAAGGTTATTTAAATATGAACATTGAATATTGTGGAGCTTGTTAACTCCGGCATTGAGGGTTCGTGTAATCCTACACGGTTAGTGGTGTTCATCATCCAACAAGAGAGTGTAGAGTCTAGCATCTATTTATTTATTCTGTTATGTGATCAAAGTTGAGAGTGTCCACTAGTGAAAGTATGATCCCTAGGCCTTGTTCCTAAATATCGCTATCGCTCGCTTGTTTATCGTTTTCATCGCATCTCTACTGTCCGCAATATTACCACCATCAACCACACGCCAGCTCCGGGCAAAGCACTTTTCCGGGTGCCGTTGGTACCGCTTATATTTATTCATACCACATGTATTTCACTATCTCTTCGCCGAACTAGTGCACCTATTAGGTGTGTTGGGGACACAAGAGACTTCTTGCTTTGTGGTTGCAGGGTTGCTTGAGAGGGATATCTTTGACCTCTTCCTCCCTGAGATCGATAAACCTTGGGTGATCCACTTAAGGGAAACTTGTCGCTGTTCTACAAACCTCTGCTCTTGGAGGCCCAACACTGTCTACAAGAATAGAAGCACCCGTAGACATCAAGCACTTTTCTGGCGCCGTTGCCGGGGAGGAAAGGTAAAAGGCACTCATACTCCGGTCCCAGGTAAAAGTACTTTTCTGTTGACATTGTGTGTGTGCTCGAAGCTATTTCCTTTAGATCCTGCAATTGCATCTTTTTGTTTCTTGTTTACACTAGTTTGGCATAATGGACAACAATGAGCTTCTTATTCTATTTCCTGATTTAAGACATGGATGGTTTGATGCGAAAATTAAAAAACCCATGGAACATATTAGTATGAACACTTTGAATACCATTGTTGCTAATGATATAGAAAGTTCTAAGCTTGGGGAAGCTGGTTTTGATGAGCATGATCTTTTTAGTCCCCCAAGCATTGAGGAGAAAATTTACTTTGATGATACTTTGCCTCCTATTTATGATGATTATAATGATAGTAGTCTTTTAGTACCGCCTGTTATGGAGGATAAATTTGATTATGATTACAATATGCCTCCTATATTTGATGATGAGAATAATAATGATAGCTACTTTGTTGAATTTGCTCCCACTATTACCAATAAAATTGACTATGCTTATGTGGAGGGTAATGATACTTTTATGCATGTGAATAAAGATGTTTTATGTGATACTTATATTGTTGAGTTTGCTCATGATGCTACTGGATATTATTATGAGAGAGGAAAATATGGTTGTAGAAATTTTCATGTTACTAAAACACCTCTCTATATGCTGAAATTTTTGAAGTTACACTTGTTTTATCTTTCTATGCTTGTTGCATCATGCTTCATGAATTTGTTTATTTACAAGATTCCTTTTCATAGGAAGCATGTTAGGCTTAAATGTGTTTTGAATTTGCCTCTTGATGCTCTCTTTTGCTTCAAATACTATCTCTTGCGAGTGCATCATTGAAATTATTGAGCCCATCTTAATGGCTATAAAGAAAGCACTTCTTGGGAGATAACCCATGTGTTTATTTTGCTACAGTACTTTTATTTTGTATTTGAGTCTTGGAAGTTGTTACTACTGGAGCAACCTCTCCTTATCTTATTTTTATCGCATTGTTGTGCCAAGTAAAGTCTTTGATAGTAAGGTTCATACTAGATTTGGATTACTGCGCAGAAACAGATTTCTGTCTGTCACGAATTTGGGTAGTGCTCTCTGTAGGTAACTCAGAAAAATCTGCCAATTTTCGTGAGTGATCCTCAGATATGTACGCAACTTTCATTCAATTTGAGCATTTTCATCTGAGCAAGTCTGGTGCCTCAATAAAATTCGTCTTTACGGACTGTTCTGTTTTGACAGATTCTGCCTTTTATTTCGCATTGCCTCTTTTGCTGTGTTGGATGGATTTCTTTGTTCCATTACCTTCCAGTAGCTTTGAGCAATGTCCAGAAGTGTTAAGAATGATTGTTTCACCTCTGAACATGTGAATTTTTGATTATGCACTAACCCTCTAATGAGTTTGTTTCGAGTTTGGTGTGGAGGAAGTTTTCAAGGGTCAAGAGAGGAGGATGATATACTATGATCAAGAAGAGTAAAGAGTCTAAGCTTGGGGATGCCCCCGTGGTTCATCCCTGCATATTTCAAGAAGACTCAAGCATCTAAGCTTGGGGATGCCCAAGGCATCCCCTTCTTCATCGACAACTTATCAGGTCACTTCTCTTGAAACTATATTTTTATTCGATCACATCTTATGTACTTTACTTGGAGCGTCTGTGTGCTTTTATTTTTGTTTGTTATTTTCATTATCTGAATAAATACATGCTTGTGTGGGAGAGAGACACGCTCCGCTGTTGCATATGGACAAATATGTCCTTAGGCTTTACTCATAGTATTCATGGCGAAGGTTGAACTGCTTCGTTAATTGTTATATGGTTGGAAACGGGAAATGCTACATGTAGTAATTTTAAAATGTCTTGAATAATTTGATACTTGGCAATTGTTGTGCTCATGTTTAAGCTCTTGCATCATATACTTTGCACCCATTAATGAAGAAATACATAGAGCTTGCTAAAATTTGGTTTGCATAATTGGTCTCTCTAAGGTCTAGATAATTTCTAGTAAAGAGTTTGAACAACAAGGAAGACGGTGTAGAGTCTTATAATGTTTACAATATGTCTTTTATGTGAGTTTTGCTGCACCGGTTCATCCTTGTGTTTGTTTCAAATAACCTTGCTAGCCTAAACCTTGTATCGAGAGGGAATACTTCTCATGCATCCAAAATCCTTGAGCCAACCACTATGCCATTTGTGTCCACCATACCTACCTACTACATGGTATTTCTCCGCCATTCCAAAGTAAATTGCTTGAGTGCTACCTTTAAAATTTCTATTCTTTACCTTTGCAATATATAGCTCATGGGACAAATAGCTTAAAAACTATTGTGGTATTGAATATGTACTTATGCACTTTATCTCTTATTAAGTTGCTTGTTGTGCGATAACCATGTTCCTGGGGACGCCATCAACTACTCTTTGTTGAATATCATGTGAGTTGCTATGCATGTCCATCTTGTCTGAAGTAAGGGAGATTTACCACTCATTTAATGGTTAGAGCATGCATAATGTTAGAGAAGAACATTGGGCCGCTAACTAAAGCCATGATCCATGGTGGAAGTTTCAGTTTTGGACATATATCCTCAATCTCATATGAGAATATTAATTGTTGCTACATGCTTATGCATTAAAGAGGAGTCCATTATCTGTTGTCTATGTTGTCCCGGTATGGATGTCTAAGTTGAGAATAATCAAAAGCGAGAAATCCAATGCGAGCTTTCTCCTTAGACCTTTGTACAGGCGGCATAAAGGTACCCCTTTGTGACACTTGGTTAAAACATGTGTATTGCGATGATAATCCCGGTAATCCAAGCTAATTAGGACAAGGTGCGGGCACTATTAGTATACTATGCATGAGGCTTGCAACTTGTAAGATATAATTTACATAACACATATGCTTTATTACTACCGTTGACAAAATTGTTTCTTGTTTTCAAAACCAAAGCTCTAGCACAAATATAGCAATCAATGCTTCCCTCTCGCGAAGGGCCTTTCTTTTACTTTTATGTTGAGTCAGTTCACCTATCTCTCTCCACCTCAAGAAGCAAACACTTGTGTGAACTGTGCATTGATTCCTACATACTTGCATATTGCACTTGTTATATTACTTTACATTGACAATATCCATGAGATATACATGTTATAAGTTGAAAGCAACCGCTGAAACTTAATCTTCCTTTGTGTTGCTTCAATACCTTTACTTTGATTTATTGATTTATGAGTTAACTCTTATGCAAGACTTATTGATGCTTGTCTTGAAAGTACTATTCATGAAAAGTCTTTGCTTTATGATTCATTTGTTTACTCATGTCATTTACCATTGTTTTGATCGCTGCATTCATTACATATGCTTACAATAGTATGATCAAGATTATGATGGCATGTCACTCCAGAAATCATCTTTGTTATCGTTTACTCGCTCGGGACGAGCGAAACTAAGCTTGGGGATGCCGATACGTCTCCGACGTATCGATAATTTCTTATGTTCCATGCCACATTATTGATGATATCTACATGTTTTATGCATACTTTATGTCATATTTATGCGTTTTCGGAACTAACCTATTGACGAGATGCCGAAGGGCCGGTTCTTGTTTTCTGCTATTTTTGGTTTCAGAAATCCTAGTAAGGAAATATTCTCGGAATCGGACGAAATCAACGCCCAGCATCTTAGGATTGCACGAAGCTTCCAGAACACCCGAGAGTCGCCGGAGGGGGGCCACAGGCCCACCAGATGACACCCTGGCGCGGCCAAGGGGGGGCTCGCGCCCCCCTGTTGTGTCGTCGCCTCGTCGACCTTCCGACTCCGCCTCTTCGCCTATTTAAAGGTCCCTGACCTAAAACCTCGAGACGGAAAAGCCACGGTACGAGAAACCTTCCAGAGCCGCCGCCATCGCGAAGCCAAGATCCGGGGGACAGGAGTCTCGTTCCGGCACGCCGCCGGGACGGGGAAGTGCCCCGGAAGGCTCCTCCATCGACACCACCGCCATCTCCATCAACGCTGCTCGTCTCCCATGAGGAGGGAGTAGTTCTCCATCGAGGCTCGGGGCTGTACCGGTAGCTATGTGGTTCATCTCTCTCCTATGTACTTCAATACAATAATCTCATGAGCTGCCTTACATGATTGAGATTCATATGATGATGCTTGTAATCTAGATGTCATTATGCTAGTCAAGTGGATTTTACTTATGTGATCTCCGGAGACTCCTTGTCCCACGTGTGTAAAGGTGACAGTGTGTGCACCGTGTGGGTCTCTTAGGCTATATTTCACGAGAATACTTATTCACTGTTATGAATGGCATAGTGAAGTGCTTATTTATATCTCTTTATGATTGCAATGTGTTTTGTATCACAATTTATCCGTGTGCTACTCTAGTGATGTTATTAAAGTAGTTTATTCCTCCCGCACGGTGTAATGGTGACGAGTATGTGCATCGTGTAGTACTTGGCGTAGGCTATGATTGTGATCTCTTGTAGATTATGAAGTTAACTATTGCTATGATGGTATTGATGTGATCTATGCCTCCTTTCGTAGTGTGAAGGTGACAGTGTGCATGCTATGTTAGTACTTGGTTTGGTTATGTTGATCCGTCATGCACTCTAAGGTTATTTAAATATGAACATTGAATATTGTGGAGCTTGTTAACTCCGGCATTGAGGGTTCGTGTAATCCTACACGAGTTAGTGGTGTTCATCATCCAACAAGAGAGTGTAGAGTCTAGCATCTATTTATTTATTCTGTTATGTGATCAAAGTTGAGAGTGTCCACTAGTGAAAGTATGATCCCTAGGCCTTGTTCCTAAATATCGCTATCGCTGCTTGTATATCTTGTTTTTCTTGCATCTCTACTGTCCGCAATATTACCACCATCAACCACACGCCGGTCCCGGGCAAAGCACTTTTCGGTGCCGTTGCTACTCGCTTATATTTATTCATACCACTCGTATTTCACTATCTCTTCGCCGAACTAGTGCACCTATTAGGTGTGTTGGGGACACAAGAGACTTCTTGCTTTGTGGTTGCGGGGTTGCTTGAGAGGGATATCTTTGACCTCTTCCTCCACGAGATCGATAAACCTTGGGTGATCCACTTAAGGGAAACTTGCTGTTGTTCTACAAACCTCTGCTCTTGGAGGCCCAACACTGTCTACAAGAATAGAAGCACCCGTAGACATCACCCATCCTCTGTTAACAACCTGGCTAGCCATTTACCGAGCAAAACCCTGTTCTTAACTTCAAGATCGTGAACACCAAGTCCACCTTGATCTTTCGGACGTCATACAACACTCCATTTAGTCAACCGGTATTTTTTCTTCTCACTATCCCCTTGCCAAAAGAATCTTGATCGGAAATAGTCCAATATATGCAAGACTCCTTTCGGTAACTGGAAGAAAGAAATCATATACAGTACCATGTTTGTGAGTACCGAATTAATGAGAACTAATCTTCCACCAAGAGATAGTAATTTTCCTATCCAACTAGTAAGACGTTTTTGAAGTCTTTCTTCAACAATTTTACATTCAGCCAAAGTGAGTCTCCGATAGTGTATCGGAATACCCAGGTAGCTAATTGAAAAAGAACCAATCCCATAGCCAAATAATTCAGCATATGAGTTGGCTTCATCGACGGCTTCACCGAAACAAAACAATTCGCTCTTATGGAAATTAATCTTAAGACCGGATAACTGCTCGAATGCTGAAAGAATTAATTTCAGATTTGCCTTTTCCAAGTCATGATCCATAAATAGAATTGTGTCATCGGTGTACTGAAGGATGGATAAGCCACCATCAACTAAGTGGGGGACTACACCTTCAATTTGACCATCAATCTTAGCGCGCTCTATAATAATTGCAAGCATATCCGCCACAATGTTAAATAACATTGGGGATAGTGGATCACCTTGCCTCAACCCTTTCCTGGTTTGAAAGTATTTACCAATGTCATCATTGACCTTAATGGCAACACTCCCACCAAAAATAAATTTATTAATTAGAGCACGCCAATCCTCAGAAAAACCTTTCATTCTAAGGGTCTGTTGAAGAAAGGACCACTTGACTTTATCATAGGATTTTTCAAAGTCGATCTTGAGTATTACCCCATTCAACTTTTTACGATGCATCTCATGAATTGTCTCATGTAAGGTTACCACCCCATCTCAGATGTTTCTAACTTGCATGAAAGCAGTCTGAGAGGGACGCACCACTTTATCTGTCACTGAATTTAGTCGAATGGTAGCAACTTTTGTGAATATCTTGAAACAAACATTTAGAAGGCATATTGGTCTGTATTGCTGAATCCGTTCCGCATCAGTAACCTTTGGTAGAAGAATAATTTCACCAAAATTGATACGGAAGAGATCCAGTTGGCCCTTAAGTAGTTCGGCAAACAGGTCCAATAGATCAAATTTAATAATGTCCCAAAAGGTTTGGTAGAATTAAGCCGGGAAACCATCGGGGGCCCTGGCGCCTTGTTGTGTTCCATTTGAAATACCGCTTTTCTTATCTCCTCCTCAGAATAAGGCGAAGTAAGAATGGTGTTTTCTTCTGGAGACACTTGGGGGATATCATCAATCCTGGATTCATCCATGGATACATCAGAATCCTCCGGGGCACCAAAAAGGCCTTTATAGTAAGAAGTAATATAGGACTTTAATTGCTCGTGACCTTCGATCAGACCCTCATCTTGAACCAGAGAGTGAATGAGTTTCTTTCTATGGCGGCCATTGGCCACACTATGAAAGTATCTCGTATTCGAATCTCCTTCTAACAAGAACTAGGATTTAGATCTTTGGTACCATTTGAGTTCCTCCTCTCAAAATAATCCGACCAACTTTGGATTGTATTGACTTTTAAGTTCAATCTCATGCGTTGTCAGGTGGACGTACTTCAGCAAGAGCCTCTAAAGCATCAATACATGATGATAGATTGAGTTTCTCTTTTTTGAGCTATCCCGACATTTGCCTAGCCCACCCTCCAAGGTATCTACGCATGGAGCGTAATTTATTATTCCACCTTTGGATTGGAGTGCTTCCAGCAACCGGTTTGTCCCAAATACATTTAATCATATCCGAAAAGCCATCCCGATTAAGCCATCCAAGTTCAAATTTGAACGGACATCTACGGGACGGCAAGGGTGTACCAGTAGATAACATAATTGGGATGTGGTCTGACAAAGCTTCAATCCGAGGAAGAACCCGTACTGATACTAGAGGGAATTTAAATTCCCAATCTCAGTCCATCAATACGCGATCCAACTTCTCGTAAGTAGGCTCGGGGAGACTATTCGCCCAAGTGAATTGTCTCCCGCCCATTGAAACCTCTCTCAAATCCAAACTTTCAATGACATCGTTGAATAAGAAAGTCCAGTGGGTGTCAAATCTGCCCCTACTCTTCTCACGAGGGTATCTAAGCAAATTAAAATCCCCGCCTATGATGATAGGGTGCGGATTATCCTTCGCTAGATTAACCAACTTCCGAAGAAAAGCAGGCTGATGAATGATGCGTGTAATTGACACGTCCGTTGGGAACCCCAAGAGGAAGGTGTGATGCGCACAGCGGCAAGTTTCCCTCAGTAAGAAACCAAGGTTTAATCGAACCAGTAGGAGTCAAGAAGCACGTTGGAGGTTGATGGCGGCGGGATGTAGTGCGGCGCAACACCAGAGATTCCGGCGCCAACGTGGAACCTGCACAACACAACCAAAGTACTTTGCCCCAACGAAACAGTGAGGTTGTCAATCTCACCGACTTGCTCGTAACAAAGGATTAACCGTATTGTGTGGAAGATGATTGTTTGCAAGAAAACGAGTAAAACAAGTATTGCGAGCAGATTTGTATTTCAGTATAAAAGAATGGACCGGGGTCCACAGTTCAGTAGAGGTGTCTCTCCCATAAGATAAAAGCATGTTGGGTGAACAAATTACAGTCGGGCAATTGACAAATAGAGAGAGCATAACAATGCACATACATGTCATGATAAGTATAGTGAGATTTAATTGGGCATTACGACAAAGTACATAGACCGCCATCCAGCTGCATCTATGCCTAAAAAGTCCACCTTCAGGTTATCATCCGAACCCCCTCCAGTATTAAGTTACTAACAACAGACAATTGCATTGAGTATGGTGCGTAATGTAATCAACAACTACATCCTTAGACATAGCATCAATGTTTTATCCCTAGTGGCAACATCAATCCACAACCTTAGAACTTTCTGTCACTGTCCCAGATATCAATGGAGGCATGAACCCACTATCGAGCATAAATACTCCCTCTTGGAGTTAAGAGCAAAAACTTGGCCAGAGCCTCTACTAATAACGGAGAGCATGCAAGATCATAAACAACACATAGGTAATAATTTGATAATTAACATAACATAGTATTCTCTATCCATCGGATCCCGACAAACACAACATATAGCATTACAGATAGATGATCTTGATCATGTTAGGCAGCTCACAAGATCCAACAATGAAGCACAATGAGGAGAAGAAAACCATCTAGCTACTGCTATGGACCCATAGTCCAGGGGTGATCTACTCACTCATCACTACGGAGGCGACCATGGCGGTGAAGAGTCCTCCGGGAGATGAATCCCCTCTCCGGCAGGGTGCCGGAGGAGATCTCCGTAATCCCCCGAGATGGGATTGGCGGCGGCGGCGTCTCTCGTAAGGTTTTCCGTATCGTGGCTCTCGGTACCGGGGTTTCGCGACGGAGGCTTTAAGTAGGCGGAAGGGCAACGAGGGGGCCACACGAGGGCCCCACACCACAGGTCGGCGCGGCCCGGGCCCGGGCCGCGCCGCCCTATGGTGGCGGCGCCTCGTGGCCCCACTTCGACTCCTCTTCGGTCTTCTCGGAAGCTTCGTGGCAAAATAGGACCCCGGGCGTTGATTTCGTCCAATTCCGAGAATATTTCGTTACTAGGATTTCGAAACCAAAAACAGCAGAAAACAAGAATCGGCTCTTCGGCATCTTGTTAATAGGTTAGTTCCAGAAAATGCACGAATATGACATAAAGTGTGCATAAAACATGTAGATATCATCAATAATGTGGCATGGAACATAAGAAATTATCGATAGGTCGGAGACGTATCAGCATACCCAAGCTTAGTTCTCTGCTCGTCCCGAGCAGGTAAAACGATAACAAAGATAATTTCTGAAGTGACATGCCATCATAACCTTGATCATACTATTTGTAAACATATGTAATGAATGCAGCGATCAAAACAATGGTAATGACATGAGTAAACAAGTGAATCATAAAGCAAAGACTTTTCATGAATAGTACTTCAAGACAAGCATCAATAAGTCTTGCATAAGAGTTAACTCATGAAGCAATAAATCAAAGTAAAGGTATTGAAGCAACACAAAGGAAGATTAAGTTTCAGCGGTTGCTTTCAACTTGTAACATGTATATCTCATGGATAATTGTCAACATAGAGTAATATAACAAGTGCAATATGCAAGTATGTAGGAATCAATGCATAGTTCACACAAGTGTTTGCTTCTTGAGGTGGAGAGAGATAGGTGAACTGACTCAACATAAAAGTAAAAAGAATGGTCCTTCAAAGAGGAAATCATCGATTGCTATATTTGTGCTAGAGCTTTTATTTTGAAAACATGAAACAATTTTGTCAACGGTAGTAATAAAGCATGAGTTATGTAAATTATATCCTACAAGTTGCAAGCCTCATGCATAGTATACTAATAGTGCCCGCACCTTGTCCTAATTAGCTTGGACTACCGGATCATTGCAATACACATGTTTTAACCAAGTGTCACAATGGGGTACCTCCATGCCGCCCGTACAAAGGTCTAAGGAGAAAGCTCGCATTTTGGATTTCTCGCTTTTGATTATTCTCAACTTAGACATCCATACCGGGACAACATGGACAACGGATAATGGACTCCTCTTAAATGCATAAGCATGTGGCAACAATTATTATTCTCATATGAGATTGAGGATATATGTCCAAAATCGAAACTTCCACCATGAATCATGGCTTTAGTTAGCGGCCCAATGTTATTCTCTAACAATATGTATGCACCAACCATTAAGGTGGTAGATCTCTCTTACTTCCGACAAGACGGACATGCATAGCAACTCACATGATATTCAACAAAGAATAGTTGATGGCGTCCCCAGAAGCATGGTTATCGCACAACAAGCAACTTAATAAGAGATAAAGTGCATAGGTACATATCCAATACCACAATAGTTTTTAAGCTATTTGTCCCATGAGCTATATATTGCAAAGGTGAATGATGGAATTTTAAAGGTAGCACTCAAGCAATTTACTTTGGAATGGCGGAGAAATACCATGTAGTAGGTAGGTATGGTGGACACAAATGGCATAGTGGTTGGCTCAAGGATTTTGGATGCATGAGAAGTATTCCCTCTCGATACAAGGTTTAGGCTAGCAAGGTTATTTGAAACAAACACAAGGATGAACGGTGCAGCAAAACTCACATAAAAGACATATTGTAAACATTATAAGACTCTAGACCGTCTTCCTTGTTGTTCAAAACTCAATACTAGATATTATGTAGACTCTAGAGAAACCAAATATGCAAACCAAATTAGCAAGCTCTATGTGTTTCTTCATTAATGGGTGCAAAGTATATGATGCAAGATCTTAAACATGAGCACAACAATTGCCAAGTATCAAATTATCCAAGACATTTTAGAGTTACTACATATAGCATTTTCCAATTCCAACCATATAACAATTTAACGAAGAAGAAACTTCGCCATGAATACTATGAGTAAAGCCTAAGGACATACTTGTCCATATGCTACAGCGGAGCGTGTCTCTCTCCCATAAAGTGAATGCTAGGATCCATTTTATTCAAACAAAACAAAAAACAAAAACAAACCGACGCTCCAAGCAAAGCACGTAAGATGTGGCCGAATAAAAATATAGTTTCAGGGGAGGAACCTGATAATGTTGTCGATGAAGAAGGGGATGCCTTGGGCATCCCCAAGCTTAGACGCTTGAGTCTTCTTAGAATATGTAGGGGTGAACCACCGGGGCATCCCCAAGCTTAGAGCTTTCACTCTCCTTGATCATATTGTATCATACTCCTCTCTTGATCCTTGAAAACTTCCTCCACACCAAACTCGAAACAACTCATTAGAGGGTTAGTGCACAATAAAAATTAACATGTTCAGAGGTGACACAATCATTCTTAACACTTCTGGACATTGCATAAAGCTACTGTACATTAATGGATCAAAGAAATTCATCCAACATAGCAAAAGAGGCAATGCGAAATAAAAGGCAGAATCTGTCAAAACAGAACAGTCCGTAAAGATGGATTTAATTGAGGCACCAGACTTGCTCAAATGAAAATGCCCAAATTGAATGAAAGTTGCGTACATATCTCGAGGATCACTCACGTAAATTGGCTTAATTTTTGAGTTAACTACGGAGAATTAGACCCGGATTCGTGACGAAGCAAAGAAATCTGTTTCTCGCAGTAATCCAAATCTAGTATTCACTTTACTATCAAAGACTTTACTTGGCACAACAAAACTCAAAACTAAGATAAGGAGAGGTTGCTACAGTAGTAAACAACTTCCAAGACTCAAATATAAAACAAAAATACTGTAGTAAAAACATGGGTTGTCTCCCATAAGCGCTTTTCTTTAACGCCTTTCAGCTAGGCGCAGAAAGTGTATATCAAGTAACATCAAGAGATGAAGCATCAGCGTTACCTTGAGTGTTGGGAGCTTTCTCAACCATGCATAGTATGTTGGATACATAAGTTTCAGCGGCTCCCTTTTCATTAGTCTTGGGCCTGCTACTCTCATCAAACAAATTTTCAGGAACAAGCCAAGCATAGTTATTTTCTAGCGCTTCATTTATTGCTAGGAGCTTACATGGTATTGGTGCTTTGATCTCCCCACCATCATTAACATTATTAGTGTATTTTATTCTATACATATCCATTTTTTCAAGTGTTCTTTTAAAGTCGGTATAAAAGCCAAGCCTCTTATGCTTAATAAAAACTTTTCTAGCTTCTATAGCTATATCTTCAAATTCTCGCACTAAGACTTTTAGAACAAAATCTCTCTTCTCTCCCCGCTCCATATCAGAAAGTGTAAGAAACATGTGTTGTATCATGGGGTTGAGACTAATAAATCTAGCTTCCATCATGCGTACCAAACAAACAGAGGCATCTTCATAAGTAGGGACAGCTTTTGCAAGTGGTATATCTTTAAGATCTTCATGCATACTAACATGGGTGAAAAATTCTTCTATATTATCTCTTCCAATTATAGACCCTTGTCCTACCGGTATGTCTTTTGTGGTAAAATTAAAAGGAAACATGATGAATCAAGTAAAGTAAATGCAAGTAACTAATTTTTTTGGGTTTTTGATATAGCAAACAAGATAGTAAATAAAGTAAAGCTAGCAACTAATTTTTTTGTGTTTTGATATAATGCAGCAAACAAAGTAGTAAATAAAATAAAGCAAGACAAAAACAAAGTAAAGAGATTGGGAAGTGGAGACTCCCCTTGCAGCGTGTCTTGATCTCCCCGGCAACGGCGCCGTAAATTTGCTTGATGCGTGTAATTGACACGTCCGTTGGGAACCCCAAGAGGAAGGTGTGATGCGCACAGCGGCAAGTTTCCCTCGCAAGAAACCAAGGTTCAATCGAACCAGTAGGAGTCAAGAAGCACGTTGAAGGTTGATGGCGGCGGGATGTAGTGCGGCGCAACACCAGAGATTCCGGCGCCAACGTGGAACCTGCACAACACAACCAAACTACTTTGCCCCAACGAAACAGTGAGGTTGTCAATCTCACCGGCTTGCTGTAACAAAGGATTAACCGTATTGTGTGGAAGATGATTGTTTGCAAGAAAACAGTAAAACAAGTATTGCAGCAGATTTGTATTTCAGTATAAAAGAATGGACCGGGGTCCACAGTTCACTAGAGGTGTCTCTCCCATAAGATAAAAGCATGTTGGGTGAACAAATTACAGTCGGGCAATTGACAAATAGAGAGAGCATAACAATGCACATACATGTCATGATAAGTATAGTGAGATTTAATTGGGCATTACGACAAAGTACATAGACCGCCATCCAGCTGCATCTATGCCTAAAAAGTCCACCTTCAGGTTATCATCCGAACCCCCTCCAGTATTAAGTTACTAACAACAGACAATGCATTAAGTATGGTGCGTAATGTAATCAACAACTACATCCTTAGACATAGCATCAATGTTTTATCCCTAGTGGCAACAGCAATCCACAACCTTAGAACTTTCTGTCACTGTCCCAGATATCAATGGAGGCATGAACCCACTATCGAGCATAAATACTCCCTCTTGGAGTTAAGAGCAAAAACTTGGCCAGAGCCTCTACTAATAACGGAGAGCATGCAAGATCATAAACAACACATAGGTAATAATTTGATAATTAACATAACATAGTATTCTCTATCCATCGGATCCCGACAAACACAACATATAGCATTACAGATAGATGATCTTGATCATGTTAGGCAGCTCACAAGATCCAACAATGAAGCACAATGAGGAGAAGACAACCATCTAGCTACTGCTATAGACCCATAGTCCAGGGGTGAACTACTCACTCATCACTCCGGAGGCGACCATGGCGGTGAAGAGTCCTCCGGGAGATGAATCCCCTCTCCGGCAGGGTGCCGGAGGAGATCTCCAGAATCCCCCGAGATGGGATTGGCGGCGGCGTCTCTGTAAGGTTTTCCGTATCGTGCTCTCGGTACTGGGGGTTTCGCGACGGAGGCTTTAAGTACGCGGAAGGGCAACACGGGGGGCCACACGAGGGCCCCACACCACAGGTCGGCGCGGCCAGGGCCTGGGCCGCGCCGCCCTATGGTGGCGGCGCCTCGTGGCCCCACTTCGACTCCTCTTCGGTCTTCCGGAAGCTTCGTGGCAAAATAGGACCCCGGGCGTTGATTTCGTCCAATTCCGAGAATATTTCGTTACTAGGATTTCTGAAACCAAAAACAGCGAAAACAACAAGCGGCTCTACGGCATCTTGTTAATAGGTTAGTTCCAGAAAATGCACGAATATGACATAAAGTGTGCATAAAACATGTAGATATCATCAATAATGTGGCATGGAACATAAGAAATTATCGATACGTCGGAGACGTATCAATGAACATCCTGGGCAACACCATATACATACACCAACCTCCATATGAAATTATCGGACTTATTCCTGATGTGAAGCTTAATATGAAAGTCACCTCCGGAATTATCCAAAATTTCCATGGTGGTAGTTCGAATGCCAACTAATAGGCCACCAGAACGCCCCCGAGGCGGACGGGACACCCAAGAAAAGTCTTCCCCGCCTGACAGGCGATTTAGAAAACTTGTTGAATAGTTCTGTTTGTCCGTCTTGGAGATAGCAACAAAATCTAAAACATGTTCCCTAATGCTTTCAGCGATGTGTAAGTGTTTAGCCAAGTCTTTCAGACCTCTGCTATTTTTAAACATGCCATTCATTTGGAAACAATTGGAGATTTAGTCACTTTAGCCTTTTTATTAGGCCATGCATTACGCTTAATGGATGATAGTCTTGATTTACGCTCAGCCGCTTGTAATTCAATACAAGAGCCCAGAGCGGTGTCATTTAGACCGATCTCCGACACCTCTCCAACAAGGTGTGAAAGAAGTTGTCCGTCTGAGACGGCGTACGCTTCCTCCTCATCCTCGTCAGAAAAAGAGGTATCCGACTTACTCGAAAGCGTAGGAGTAAATTTGAGTCTATCAAACTCCATACGTCTCAGAGCATTAGCCGAAACAGCAATAGAAGTAATAGAAGAACCCAACGAAAGCCCCACATTATGCAACTTAGAAGCCATAAGCGGTGTTGGGAACGATAAGAAAGACTTTGAACTATTAACCGTACCTGAGAAGTCAAGGTTTGACTCCGCCTTGCAACGCATGGCCTTTGCCATGGAGTCTTCATCCGTCGCCATCGCCCCATCTATGCCGACCCCATGGCGAGTACTTCGATGAATGGGGGCGACCGCGGAGGCGCCCGAGGCCCGCGAAGTGCTGGCAGCCCTAGGGAGGTGGTAGACGAAGTAGACCCTCCCCTAGCAGGCTCCATACGAGGGGTCTAGCCGAGCCCCCAGCTGGAGTAGGTGACGCCGCGTCGACGTCCAAGCCCAAGGCCGCACTAGGCGGCACCCGCTGGCTCTCCAGGCTGGACGGCGGAGGGGACGACACCCCCTTAACCGCAACAACAACAGGAGGGGGGCTGGCCGAACGAGCCACGTCGGGCCCAAGCAGCGAAGATGCCGGCTGTGGGAGCGGTGTCGGTGAAGAGCCCCCACAAGCGGCGAAAGGAGTAGCCGGCACCTCGGCCTCCCCTCGGCAAGGTGCAGGTGAGGATGCCCGAGGGGGTAAGGGCGGAGAAGACCCCCCCCCCCCTAGCGGCAACACCTCTCCCGCACCCGACCGAACAGCATGCTTCATGAGACCCTCTCCGTCATGAGCTCCCTCGCAAGCAGCCACTTAGATGCAATGCACATACGATATATTTCTTTTTCTACTCTGATATTGTTCTTTCATAATTGCAAGAGGAAAATAAAAAACGAAGTCCAAAACAGTAAGCAGTCTGTCCCATCCATAGTAAGATGAGAGCAAAAAAGATACATATTAGGCTAAGAAACATATTCAAGTTCTGAATAGACCCCAAACAATTGGTTTTTTAACGTTTGATGGCAAGGTAAAATGCAATTATACCTTTTTTTTTAGGGAAAATGCATATATACCTTATGCAAAAGGCAGATCTTATATAAGACTTAGGTTGTTGACTTCCTTTCTAATCACCAGTAAAGACCCAAAAACTCGGTGATATCACTTAAATATGTCGCGTGCAAAAATATCCTGGAAACAACACCAAATAGTAGCACAAAATAAAAGGAGAAAGAGGAATCACAATGACATGCATATACCAAAGGTCCATCAAGCAATTCCACAAATTAAGAATTTTGAAGAAATCCCACATACTAAAAATTCTGATAATGCTTGGGGATAGTAGAGGGCGTCGATCTCTTTTGAGGGAATATCAATACATGTGAGCGGTAGGAAGCGAGTCACGGCTCAGGAGGAATAGGAGAGTACACTTCCAATCAGCCACCCCTGCATAAAAAAACCTGAAGAAAACATGTAGAAGAACTTCAGATGACCAAAAAAGAATATGTAACCAAAAGGAAATAACACTTGCTACAAATATTGCCAAATAATCACCTTTATGTATGGGCCAATATGAGTCAATAACGATAGAAAACAATGAAAACCAATCAAGGATTCGCATATGTGCAGGTAGTGAGTGAGGATGCCCACCATGTCTTCTTTCTGCTTCTTGAAACGACTTACCATCTTCTGCACTATCTAAAGGATCCAACACTGTTGCATATGAGCCAGTATGAAAAATGTCATGCATATCGTGATGCCATCTCGAAATTAGAGTATCTTTTCAATGGTAAATTGTAGTATTAGACATACTATGAGCATCAATTTCAGGACAAGTAGACAAACCTGGTAGATATTGGCACAAAAGGTTGGGCAAGTGCTCCTTGATAAGCTTCATTAGTCTGACACCTGGTGATTGTGCATCTGGAGAAAGCACAGAAATTTTGACAGAAAGTACCACCTGCCTAAATAAATTTTTAAAAAGGACCACCTATAAATGAAATAGCCAAAAAGGACCACCTCTGTGTGGCGGCAGGCCCAGCCGCCATGGCTGTTGTGGTAGGATGACGTGGCGACGTGCTGCCGTTGGCTGTGGTGGCATGATGACGTCGATGGTGGGCCATGCCGTCGTTGGCTGTGGCGGCAAGATGACGTGGCGACGTGCCATCGTTGGCTATGGAGGCAGGATGACGTGGCAACGTGCCGGCTCAGCGTGCCGCAACGCGCAGTGCCGGCAGGTCCCACCTCGCTCTATGGCGACCGTGCCCAAGTAACATGCCACATGTCGCATGGCAGGCCTGCCGCCATGGAGAGATCGTCCTTTTTAGCAATTTCATTTACATGTGGTCCTTCTTGACAATTCATTGAGGAGGTGGTTCTTTCTATTAAAATTTTGAAAGCACACATGCCAAAACTATAACAAAATGTCGTGCAAATAAAACCTGTGAAATGCGGAATCGGTAAACCTAGAGTGGACTGAAACTGGTCACGGGAGACGGCAGCGGCTTCGGATGCTTCCTACCCAGCAACATTGTACCAGCAGGTGATGAGCGACGGCGGGACTTCAAATTCGTCCAAACAAGAATGGCGAGTCCCGGGGACAAATCTTACGGATCTAAAGTAAGCGCAAGCGGTGAAATCCCAACCAGTAGAGGACGGAAATAGTCTCGAATAGGGAGGGAGCATGGGTTGTGGGAAGGACGGAACGGATCGACAACAGTATTTGAAGAGAGCAACTCTCCACAAATTTCTGCTGAAGTTCTCTCGTGGGGAAGACGCAGGTGATGGGAATCCAGCAGTTTCTTTTGCAAAAATATATGCGGACCACAGGATTTGGTGGTGTAGAAAATGAAACAAAGATGGAAATCAATAACTGGGGGAGTAATTGGGGAGTTAATGAAAATTCTGGCTATGGGGGAAGATGAGACGAATTGCCTGTCTAAAAATGTGGATAACGTGGACCAATAAGACGTTTGCTGATGTGGATAGGCTGCATGTTAAAGAGTGATAGGTTAGTGGGGATGACCTATTTAATTATATAGGATATTTGAACTTATTGTAATAATAAGTAGATTGTTATAAGAACAAAGGAGAAAAGAACAAGACATGGGATGGTCGATAAAAAAACCGTTCGCTCCTCTCGCCCCCTCCCACCCCCACCCCCAAGGGCGACCACGAATTGATCCCAGCAACCAAACATCCTCCTCTCCTCCTCTTCCCCCCTGCCGTCACCGGCGTGAGCCGCCTGGCAAAGCCCGTGCGACGCTGTCTGTGTCAGGATCTTCTTTGCCCGCGTGTCTGGAGCCTGCTAGGGGCGGTTCTTGGATGGCGGCGGTGCGGCTTGGGCGGCAAGGCTCCGACTCCGACGAGCGGTGGGGCTTCCGGTTGCGACAGATGCGGGCTACGGTGGTGCTTCTGGCCACCGATGGCACTATGGCCATGTAGATGGGCGATGGCCTGGGCTTGCAAGCCTAGATCTGTGCCGACGGGTGGGCCCGGTAGGGTTCATCTGGCTGTGTGCATGGTGGATTATGGACAACGTAGAGGCGCCGCTCGTCGTACTAGTTGCCCTCGGATGCCTCGACATCTCCTCTATCGGTCGTGGTTGAGCTGGATCTAGGCCAGGCGGGCTCGATCAAGACTTGTTCATCCCTACAATTTCAAAGGAGTTGGTGGCACGTCGGCTTGAGTTGCCAGGGCGGTGGCCCTAGAAAGTGGAATATGTGGCCGGATCTCTAACGAGCCGTGTTGTGGTGGTGATGGTTCTCTTCTTGGCTCTATGGATGGCGAGGAGTTGGTGGCGGGGATCATGTGTTGGCGGCGCTTTCGCAATGTCGACTCGATCATGTCGTTGAGGCCTTTCTTGGTGATATTGGGCAGTCCGATATACTGGTGCGAAGGTTTTTTAAGGGAAAGCTTAACGCTTCGGCGCCAGCGATGCATGCAGTCATAACCCTTTTGGGGCGTCGTCGTGGTTACCTTCCTTAGGTAGGGCTCCAGGTGAAACCCTTGACCATCTCGGCTCGACAACGGCAGTGTCTTACGTCGTTACCCTCGTAGGGGCGTCGTCGTGGAGCTCCGGTACATCTTGGCATTGTTCCAATGTCACTAGTTCACAGGTTCAGATCATGTCTCGTGGCACTTCTAGTGCTGGCGTGGGGCGTTCTCGTTGTCCTCCTATCTTATAGATGCGACCATGTCTTCACCGCTATGTGTCCTTGTTGTCAACTGGCAAGATTGGCTCTCACGGGACCAGAGCGAGAGTGAAGGTGTCCCTCCCCGGTGACAACTTGATGGGTGTGTTGTGACTTTTAGTGGATAGTCTTGGATGCTTTGTAGGGTGTGGCTACTCCTATACTTTTAATTTATCTTTGATCTGCTTTGTAAAAGGATTTTCTGATTACTTTGTATCGGTTTGGCTGTGTGAATTTATTTATAAAGCGGGACGAAATTCTATTTCGAGGAATAAGACATAGCACAAGCCATGATGGTAAAACAAAAGCAAGTGGTAGGAATTAGCCGGCTGAAGCATCACCGGTTTGATTGTCTGTGCGTGTGTGGCCCCTCCTCATTGCTGCAAAATTTTGGATATTGCTGCAAAAAATTCAAAACGTGACAATTTGAATATAGCATTTTAGAAATGCAACATTATTTTGCAATATTTTGCTGTGAATTTGTAAAAACTTGCAACATGTAGCAAAAAAAATCATAACATTTTGGACATACTAAATGTAGCAAAAAGAAAAGGTGGATGCATCAAATCCCTGTTAGTCTAACCAAAAATGTTGCAAAAAGCTATCACCATTCACAAAAAAGCTAACACATCCAACAAATATGTCCAACGCACGTGATATTAAAGAAATCCCTTTGTATACACAGAAAGAAAGCGGTGTAGTATTTACACATGCTTAAACAGTAACAACTATGGACACATGTAGCATTTCGGATAACTTTTGCATAAAAAAAATTCCAAAAAATTTAGTGGCCTCCACCTTCTGAGTCTTCGACCATGGAGGTATATTATGGCCGATTCGACCTCGCCTTCCATGAATCGGAGCCAAGTCGGGTTAAATCCCTACCAATCCGCTCATGGATGCCTTCTTTTTCATAAAGGCTCCAAATTGCGAGTTCCTTGTTCATGGCGGGCTCGTCGTTGTCAGTCCACGCCCGACGAGATGGACAAGGTTATAATTCGGTGCTGGCATGGGGGAGCCATCGCCACCGTCGAGAGAGAAGAATGACGACTCCTCCTTGAGACCATGGGGATGTCCATCACAACATCGTCATCTAGGACATCAACTCCTCCCTCAATTTGACAGGCAGCCAAGCCACAAAGCTACTGCAAGCTCAAGCCAAGGCGGACAACCACCATAAGCACATGGCACGTTGGAAATATGTCCTATAGGAAGTAACAATATTTTTATTATCATATTCCATTGTTCATGATAAATGTATGTACTCCATACTAGAGTTGTATTAACATGAAACATAATACTTGTGTGGGTTCATAAACAACACTGTGCCCCTAGTAACTATGAAGACCATGATAGAAATAGATCAAGATACTGGCACAAACTCGTATTCCAGAGGTGGACTACTCCCTCTTGATCATGGTGATGATGATGAAGACGTTGGATAAGGTGGAGATTCCTCCGGCGGAGTTTCCTCCTCCAATCTTCTCTGATGCAGCCTCCGTTTTCATGTTTTTGTGTTTTTGTGGCGCTCTCCTCCAGAGAACCCTCGGGGGTCATACATATAGTGATTTTTATGTCAAAATACGTCAGTTCGCAAAAGAATTAAGCAAATTAGATGATCGACGACTGAAAAAGCCTGGGTGGCGCGCCCACCCTGCCTGGGCACGCCACATGGTCTCTTTTGGGCCTCCCAGGCCCCAGGTGAGGTCCAAGTGCTTCTGATCATTATTTCGTTGAAAAAATATGTCCCCAAAATTCTAGCTCAATTTGACTCTGTATAGGTATCTGAAAGTGAAAAATACACAAAACAGGGTTTTCCTGTACTTCAGAGTTATAACCCAAATAAAGGGAATCATTGATAATCACCATAAGTCAATGTAAAACATGGTATTATCATCATATATGCTGCAAATATGTGGGAATTCATGTTAATAAAGTACAAAGTTCATGTATGAATTTTACATGCATCAACCACCTGCGCACGTTGGGATTCGTAGCCCACGTCAAGCGCCTCGGGCCAGGGATCAACAAGCTCGCCAATAGACCAACAATGATGATCTTTGTCGGCTACGAGGAGGTCTCAAAGGCGTACATGGTCTATGATCTTGTGACGAGGAAGGTGCGGATCACGCGCGATGTGAAATTTGAAGAGCATCGGAGGTGGGCCTGGACGGGGACGGCGAATGCAGCCGCGCCTCCCCTAGATGAACCGCTGGTGGTCATCTATTCCAACGATCCCGGTGGCGGCACCTCCCACGCCCAACTTCAAAGCTAGCTTTCGTCAAATGGAGCTACACCATACATGGATGTGTCCACGTTGAGCTGGGTCACACCTGCGTCGAAGGCCACGGTGCCAGGCAAGGACATGGACACGCCGCAGGTGGCTGGAGTGGAAAGGAGCGCCGTCATGCAACAATCTCCATCCATTGCGTCAACGGAGGACAGATGGGCCACGCCACCAAGCGACGACAACGAGAAACACGACATCGACCACACGCCGCCTCGCTACCGAAAAATCCAGCACGTACATGAGCAGCTGGACAAGGAGAAGGCAGAGCACGTCGCACTCTATCTCATGGCAGCGGAGGAATCAATAAGCGTCGACGAGGCTTTGTCCGAGAAATGCTGGAAAGAGGCCATGGACGTGGAGCTCGGGGCCATCTACGAAAATGGCACCTGGGAGCTTATGATGCTACCACCTGTACACACCGAGCCATCGGGCTCAAATGTTTCTACAAGGTAAAAAAGGACCTTGCAGGTGTAGGTCCTATGGTGAAATACAAAGCGCGCCTCATGGCGAAAGGCTACGAG
The DNA here is from genome assembly GCF_022539505.1 of Lolium rigidum. Taxonomy (NCBI): domain Eukaryota; kingdom Viridiplantae; phylum Streptophyta; class Magnoliopsida; order Poales; family Poaceae; genus Lolium; species Lolium rigidum. Next base: position 15,018 of record NW_025900510.1, on the reverse strand, counting down.
CAGTGGCAAGGCGTGGAGTACGATGGGGTGTTGGCTCCGGTGGCACGCATGGAGATCGTGCGCTTGCTGCTAGCGCTCGTTGATAGTGCTTATCGTAACGCCGACTTCACACTGTTGGGGAACCCCAAGAGGAAGGTATGATGAGCACAATAGAAAGTTTTCCCTCAGTAAGAAACCAAGGTTTAATCGACCAGTAGGAGAAAGGCGTGACTTCTGAAGGTGTTGCTGGTTGACTAGAGGCAGAGCGCACTATCGGCGTCAGCAACAACGTGGAACCTTCACACAGCACAACCAAAGTACTTTTCCCCAACTTATAGTGAGAGGTTGTCAATCTCACCGGTTTGCTGAACACAAAGGATTAGACGTATCGAATGGAAGGAGATGTTTGCAGAAAGTAAACAGAACAGGATTGCAGTTGAATTTATCAGTAAAGGAAATTGGAGGACCGGGGTCCACAGTTCACTAGAGGTGTCTCTCCATAAAGAAAAAGCATGTTGGGTAAACAAATTTATAGCTGAGCAATTGACAGAATATCGATCGACACATGACAAGATGATTACTATGATAATTTGGTATTGGGCATTACAACATAATACATAGACCGTAATCCAACTGCGTCTATGACTAATAATCCACCTTCAGGTTAGCATCCGCACACTTCCAGTATAAAGTTGCAAGCAACAGACTATCACATTAAGCAATGTGTGTAAAGTAAACAATAGAATTACCCTTGGATAAAACATTGTTGGGTTATCCCTAGTAGCAACAACACATCTACAACCTTAGAAGCTATAAAGTCACTCTCCAAGATTACTAGAGGCATGAACCTACTATCGAGCATAAATACCCCCTCTTGGAGTCACAAGTATCCACTTGGCCATAGTTTCTACTAGCAACTGAGAGCATGCAAGATCACAAATAATATATGACATGAATATATAAGCAATCTTAACATAGTATTCAACATTCATCGGATTTCAGCAAACCAAACATAGAGGATTACATAAAGATGATCTTGATCATGTAGGGCAGCTCACAAGATCGATACATGAAGCACATGGTGGATAAGACAACCATCTAGCTACTGCTATGGACCCATAGTCCAGGGATGAACTACTCACGCATCATTTCAGAGGCGGGCAAGGCGACGTAGATACCTCCGGCGATGATTTCCCCCTCCGGCAGGGTGCCGAGAAGAGCTTCAGAACCCCCGAGATTGGTTCGGCGATGGCGGCCGCAGCAGAACTTTTCGTGGATTTTGGCTCAGGTATCCAGGGTTTTCCCGGGATCGTGAATAAATAGGCGGAGGATTCAGGTCGGTGGGCGCCTGTGGGCCCCACACCATGCCTTAGCGCGGGCCAGCCCTAGGCCGCGCCAAGGGCAAGTGTGGGCGCCCTGATGCGCCTCTTCGTCCCCCCTCCGGACTTTGTCTTCATTTCGGTAAAATATTGACTTCGGCTTTTGTTTCGTCCAAATCCGAGAATATTTCCTGTACAACTTTTCTGAAATACAAAAACAGCAGAAAACTGGGAACTGGCATTATGGGATCTTATTAATAGGTTAGTGTCGGAAATCATGTAAAAGTGCAACGAAGTGTAAACAAAACACATATAAATTAGTGTAAAACAAGCATGGAGCATCAAAAATTATAGATACGTTTGAGACGTATCAGCATCCCCAAGCTTAACTCCTACTCGTCATTGAGTAGGTAAGTGATAACAAAATAATTTTTGAGGTGACATAAAGCCAACACAATCTTGATCAAACATGTAAAGCATTGTGAGCTGGGATCTAAGTATTCTAACATAAGCATGATAGATATAATTCAATTGAACTTAGCAACTATGTTATAACATGAAGAAAAACTCAAACAAAAGATCATGAATAATAGTGCATTGAAAGCAACTATGTGTTTATGATCATAGAGTAAACATAATAAAGTAGTATTCAACATGTCCTTATGGAATAGCAAAACATACATTCAAGGACACCTTCAAAGTTCAAAGGGTGACTAGATACAAATAATTTGAGAGCAATCAATAGCACAATCATGAATCAATCAATAATAATTTTGGGACTATGCATATTGCACTAAGAATGAAAACTACGCTCTCTTAATCGGTGCATAAAGTAGATGGTGAAGAATCAACATGAAAGTAAAAGAAAGACCCTTCGCAGAGGGAAGCAGGGATTACCCATGTGCTAGAGCTTTTTATTTTGAAAGCAATAAGAGTGTTGAAAGTATTTATTTTGAGAGGTGCTACTTATGTCAACGGTAGTGATAAATAGTATGGCTTATGCATAATTACTTCCTATAAGTTTGCTTGCCTCATGCATAATATATCAATAGTGCTCACACCTTGTCCTAATTAGCTTGAACTTCTATTGATTTTCATCGCATACATATGTTTTAACCAAGTGTCACAAAGGGGTACCTCCTTGCCTCCTGTACAAAGGTCCTTAGGAGATGGATCTCATTTGATTTCTCAATTTTGATGAATCTCAACCTTTTTGGACATCCATACCGGGAAAGCAAGGACAACAGATATTTGGACTTTTGCCCAGATGAAACTTCCACCATGTGAACATGGCTTTAGTTGGTGGCCCATTGTTCCTCTCTAACAATATGCATACTCAAATCTTTGCAACTCATGGTAAATCTCCCTTACTTCAAACAAGATGAGCAAGCATAGTATTTCACATGATATTCAACAAAAAGCATATTGATGGTGTTCCCCATGACAGCAAGGTTATCACACAACAAGAAACTTATAAGAACTAAAAATGCATAAAACATAGTAGTTGACACAATAGTTTTTAGACTACTTTCTCATGAGCTATAATTTACACAAATCAGGTGATAATTTTTGAAGGTTTAAAGGTAGCACACAAGCAATTTACTTTGGAGTAGCGGTGAAATACCACATATAGGTAGACGTGGTGGACACAATTGGCAACTTTGGTTTTGGTGGTTGGATGCACGAGTAGAGCTCATACTCAGTACAGGTGAAGGCTAGCAAAAATACTGGAAGCGACCAACTAAGAGAGCAATAATGGCCATAATCACGCATATCGACAAAACATTATTAATCAAAGCATAAAGTGATATTACAACTCAAAAACTAAATGATCATGGAGGCTTTAGTTGACTGGTTATAGTCATAACATGGTATAAACATGCGCCAAGTCAACCCAATAAAGCATCCAAGGAGAATACCACAATACTATGCTTTTATGATAGAAACAACACATGATTATTTTAATGACACATTATGCACTCTCAACCATTTGAAACAAATCATGCTAAAACAATAAATACTAAGCATATGACAAGAATAACATCCAACATGACATGCCAAAGTCTATGCCACGAGTCTAGACAAGCTTCCATTTGCAACACTATAGTCATGAAATATTTTACTCGTATCCAACACCAATCAACTTATTTGAAATAACTCTTAGAGATGAAATACAATATGGACCAGATAGCTAATCATACATTAATAATGAATACTAACGAGTGATACGTCTCGAACGTATCCATAATTTCTTATGTTCCATGCTGCTTTTATGACAATACTCACATGTTTTATACACACTTTACATCATTTATATGCATTTTCCGACACTAACCTATTGACAAGATGCCGAAGCGCCAGTTCCTGTTTTCTGCTGTTTTTGGTTTCAGAAATCCTACAAAGGAAATATTATCGGAATTGGACGAAATCAACGCCCAGGGTCTTATTTTTCCACGGAGCTTCCAGAAGACCGAAGAGCATACGAAGTGGGGCCACGAGGTGGCCAGACCACAAGGCGTCGCGACCAGCATGGGGCCCGCGCCGCCCTATGGTGTGGGCCCCTCGTGCCTCCTCCGACTCTGCCCTTCCGCCTACTTATACTCTCCGTCGCGAAAACCCTATTACCGAGAGCCACGATACGGAAAAAGTTCCAGAGACGCCGCCGCCACCAATCCCATCTTGGGGGATTCTGGAGATCGCCTTCGGCACCCTGCCGGGGAGGGGAATCATCTCCCGGAGGACTCTACATCACCATGATCGCCTCCGGACTGATGTGTGAGTAGTTCATCCTTGGACTATGGGTCCATAGCAGTAGCTAGATGGTTGTCTTCTCCTCTTGTGCTATCATGTTAGATCTTGTGAGCTGCCTATCATGATCAAGATCGTCTATTTGTAATGATACATGTTGTGTTTGTTAGGATCCGATGAATATGGAATACTATGTCAAGTTGATTATCAATCTATCATATATGTGTTGTTTATGTTCTTGCATGCTCTCCGTTGCTAGTAGAGGCTCGGCCAAGTTGATACTTGTAACTCCAAGAGGGAGTATTTATGCTCGATAGTGGGTTCATGCCTCCATTGAATGCAGGACGAGTGACGGAAAGTTCTAAGGTTGTGGATGTGTTGTTGCCACTAGGGATAAAAAATCAATGCTTTGTCTAAGGATATTTGTGTTGATTACATTACGCACCATACTTAATGCAAGCGTATCATTGTTTGCAACTTAATACTGGAAGGGGTGCGGATGCTAACCCGAAGGTGGACTTTTTAGGCATAGATGCATGCTGGATAGCGGTCTATGTACTTTGTCGTAATGCCCTGATTAAATCTCATAGTAGTCATCATGATATGTATGTGCATTGTTATGCCCTCTCTATTTGTCAATTACCCAACTGTAACTTGTTCACCCAACATGCTATTTCTTATTGGAGAGACACCACTAGTGAACTGTGGACCCCGGTCCATTCTTTTACATCTGAAATACAATCTACTGCAAACTCTTTTCTCTGTTGTTCTTCGCAAACAAACATCATTTTCCACACCATACGTTTAATCCTTTGTTTACATCAAGCCGGTGAGATTGACAACCTCACTGTTACGTTGGGGCAAAGTATTTTGATTGTGTTGTGCAGGTTCCACGTTGGCGTCGGAATCCCTGGTGTTGCGCCGCACTACACTCCGTCACTAACAACCTTCATGTGGCCCTTGACTCCTACTGGTTCGATAACCTTGGTTTCTTACTGAGGGAAAACTTGCTGCTGTACGCATCACACCTTCCTCTTGGGGTTCCCAACGGACATGTGTTTCACGCGCCATCAACGAGTTCTAAAAAAAATTCAAGTGAAAGAACAAGAGCTAAACACAGTACCAGAAAACTAGAACACTCGCAGAACAATAACAACGAAAAGTAGAGCATTCTATGCAATTAAAAAGGAGTGGGTCTTTCTCTAAAACAAATGTGCTGGGATCCAACATATGCTACAGCAAACAAAAAAAACAAAAAAAAAACAAAAATAAAGACGCTCCAAGAACAACACATAGCGTATGAAGCAATAAAAATATACCGTATAGAGAGATGACCTGTTGCTTTGTTGATGAAGAGGGGATGCCTTGGACATCCCCAAGCTTTGACGCTTGTACCTCTTGAATATGTCTTGGGGTGCAGGGACATCCCCAAGCTTGATCTTTTATCCATTCTTCATCTCATCACATCATTCTTCTCTCCCTACAGTTGAAAACTTCCTTCATACAAAAACTTCTCACAATTCTTTATCAGGAGCATTAGTACAATCAAAATAAACAAATCCAATTGTGTTCAGTACTAACATATATCAAACATATATTAAAGCATAAGCTACTGTAGCAACCTTTCAAATAGTTCTCGGATCAAAAGAACTCAAAAAGAAAGAGATTTAAGAGACAAATGCAAATAGTGCAGAAATCTGTCAAAACAGAACAGTAGGTAAAGATCGAAATTTCTGAAAATGCTGAAAATTGAATTCCATTTTTCAATGGGATTCTTACTCAAGTTGAAAAATTCTATAACAATCTCTTGATTCGGAATTAGGGACTCGTGTATCATCTGATGAATCTAGATCCTTGTTAAGCATCCATGGCTACCATACTCCCAGGAAAAGCTCGAACGGCCTTCAACAAAAGGGTACCTGTACCCAAAACCGACACAGGTGGGTAGGTAGAGAATACCTACGGTCAGCTTCTGCGCCAACATCGTCTCGGGATTTTGTCCCTAATGCATTAGATTCCACAGGTAAACCCGACTCAGGTGATTCCGCTAATAGCTTCCCGGGTTATTCTATTCCACTTCTAGATAGATAAAAAACTAAAGGATAATACTTAATAATACGGCGAAACATTTATACAAAACACCTATCCCGAGCACACGCAAGGGAACCATAGACAGGCAAGTGAAATCCAATCCACGAAATAATTTGATCCATGACTGTTTTCTTGTCTCTAGCATGACCACTTGATAAAATGTGGAGGAAAGTAGGGGAAATGGCTGGAGGTCAAAATAAATAGAATAATGATGAATGAAAAAAAATCTATGGAAAATGATGGATAGCAAAATCCACAATTGATCATTTCCTTCAAGTCACACGTTGCTTTCTACCACATCGTTTTAAAAGAAGTTTTACCATAACAAACATTCCTCTTTTCATTGCAAAGTGGTATAGAGAATTGACAATTCCAGGAAAAAACAAGATCTCAATTTTGCCTAAAGTGACCAGGTAAAGCGGTCATACTTCCTTCGCCTAAAAGAGAATTTAATTTCGCGGCTCTTTTTAAAAGGCGTATCTCAACGGATTGGCGTAATTTTTCTACCGCGTGTATCGCCCCATAATAATAGTGTTTCCCCAAAAGAAAACTCTGCGTCTTGGAAAGCTTGAATCGTTCATAAAAAATTACATTATGGGAATCGGGAATAAGGAAAAGAAAAACCAGAGAATAGCTTTAGTCCCGTCATTAGTTTAGGAAATTCGTTGACCGCCGCCCCCCTTGTCCTGTCCTGGAGGCCCCCCGGACGGGGAGGCAAAGTGGATTTCTTTGATTTTCATGTGTGCTTTTTAGGCGGCTATCAAGCCCTCGATAAAGGCGGATGCAGATCTATGAATAGGGAACGCCGCACTACTATCTACAGGACCCAAATTGTCAACAGGATTACCAAGAACGTTGAAAATTCGTCCGAGAGTAGCTCCTCTAAATCTTGAGGCAAATGAGCGCATTTTTGCTCGTTGTCCCCGGGCTATATATCCTCGCGGAACTCTGGTCATTGAATCAAATTAATCTTAATGAATAACTAATTATTTATCTTTTTTTAGCCATTTTTTTATAAAAGTTACTCTAGGGATAATAGGCTGATCTTCCACCTTGTATGTCTTCCTCTCTTGCTTCGAGCTTAACAAGCAGATGCTTTAGTGCTAGGCTGGAAAGCTATTATAGCCTGCAACTAATTCAGCTTCGCTTCTGGAATATCTCCTCGGGATGGTAAGCTATCTTCTTTAAAAAGTAGTTTAGTCTTGGAATTTAGAATAAAATAAAAAACCTTATATTATGCTCAAGGAAAGTAGATGTATATAGGAGCTTACACCCTAAAAAAATACACTAGTTTCTAAAATTGCAAAAATATTTTTTTCTTACGTCGGGAAATATTTGATTTTCAAGATAAACAACGAAGTTTTGCATTTCATTTTTTATGGAAATCAATGGTTGTATAGGGAGATCTTTTTCAAAATCTATTTCGAAAAAGAACTACTAATCCTTAACTTTTCGAGGAATCCTTCATCAGTCAAATTTGCAGAAGGCACTAGGGGTATTGCTCTTAATTTGGAATCCAAAAATGCGCAGGTGTGGCCCAGCTTTCATATCTTATTGGGATAGGTACATTGCCATTAGGCAAGAATTATCTCTTTATCACACCTAGATTTCTTTACAGAAAAGTGGTACTGGTCTGGAATTCAAATTAGAAAATAAGTACTTTGAATCTCGAATTGACATCATAGTAGGAGTGAACTAGCCTGATCAATAGAGCAGGTGCCCTTCCCTGGTTGTTACCCTCCCAGCCCCAAAGGAAAAGCCCTGATCAATAAAAAAGATGCGTCAATCACGCATCCTAATTGGTGAGCTTATGCCCGCCCTAGTTCCTTCCCCGCTCTTAGTTTGCTTTACAGGAACCATTTTCGCGAGGAAAAATAGGGTGGAAGTTGGTGAACTGATGACAGGGAAGCCGGCGACCAAAGCCCCGGTGAACGGCGGCCGTAACTATAACGGTCCTAAGGTAGAGAAATTCCTTGTCGGGTAAGTTCCGACCCGAGCATCGCATTTGTAATGCGAAAGTCATCGGTTCAAATCCGATACTCGCCTTTTTTTCTTTATCGAGATTCTGACGAATTTCACGATAACGAGAAATAGTTTGTTGGTTCTTCCAGTTCAAGTGATAATTGAGGCTTGTGGGTAATCTCCCGCATGGACAGTGCAGGCAGAAGCTGCCAAAACCACTTCCGTCAACTATAAGGGTATGTGATCCTTCTTCTATGGCTGAACTCGGAGCTCGCAGTAGGCTGGACCAAAATCCAGCCGAGAGAGGACAGCCTTTAGAAGCAAGAGGTCATTTTCATTTTCTTTTATTTTTGTTTACCCATGGATTGCGTTTTGAAACTATTTTTGTTTTTTATATTGATAATTTTCTGAGGGATGAAGGAAAGTCTTGCAGCGATATCCATGGCTTCTTTCTTGTCCCGCAAAATAGAGAGTGCGCCAAAGCTTCTATTTATAGGCGAGCCAGCAGAATAATTGGTTTAATTCGATGCATACCGAAGAAGCTTACTAGGGCTTGACATGCCGCGAATTGGATGGTAAATGCATGAATGTGATGGACTAAAAAATCTGCGGTTCCTAATGGAATAGGTAACAAAGCCACTTTACCGCCTACGGCTACTAACTCGCCACCTCCCCACGTTAAGCTGGTACTTGTTGTTGCACCAGGAGCTGTTACGCCAGGCGCAGTAGCATGGATATTTTGTACCCATTGAGCAAAGCCTAAGGCAAACCTTCAATTCAAGCTAGGGCAACAAAGGTTTCATCAGAAAGGGATGGATGGCCTCCACTCGGGCTTGACCTCTCATTCCGTGGTGTCACCTTTTAGGTATCGTGAAAAGTGATACCTGTGAAGATCGTGCATTTCATTCAAATTTTAAAAACAAAATCAAAATCAAATCGCACCATCTCTATAATAAGTAAATGCCTTTTTTCTCCTGAGGTTGTCGGAATTATTCACAATAAAATATTGGCTACAATTGAGGAGGTCTTATCAGAGGATAGACAATATGAATATTATACCTTGTTCCATTAAAACACTCAAGGGGTTATACGATATATCGGGTGTAGAAGTAGGCCAACACTTCTATTGGCAAATAGGAAGTTTCCAAATTCTTTATCCTAGGGATATAATTTACTAGTTTGAAACTTGTCATAAAAAGGTTACACATAAACCACGGCTTCTTCTCTCCTTTATTTCTCAATAAATTTATTATGGCTGTTACTCAGCACCTTTTGTTTTGAGATTTTAAGAAGAGTTGCTCGGTGGTCCGAGAGTAGAACACCGACTTTAGGTGGAGTCGAGAGTGAAAGAAGGGGGAACCTGGCAGTGGGGAAAATGGCACCTGCAGGGGTCCAGGTGGTCAGGGGTTTAATGGTATGGAATAGGTGTGAGTGGTGGTCGTATTCAGTACCAATGGTACGGTAATTAGAGGTTCAGGCGGTTCAGGCCTATGATAAGATCTAGAGAAATATTTTGCGCCAGCCTATAGGTTTTTTGGTTTTTCTAATTCCAAAGACTTCGCGAGAACGGTCAGGGGCGCGGATTCGCCATTTTCTCCTTTTTAATCTCAATAGAAAGAAACATAAAGTTTTATTGTGCTAACAATGTATGTTTTAAGATAGAATCTATTGAAGAGAGTAATAGAAACTAGAGCAAAAAAAGCAGGAATCTTTTTTTAGATTGGAAAAAAATAAGTAGAATTATATTCAAAATAAAAGGGATGTGTACTTTGCATGAATTTGGAAACTTCCTATTTGCCAATAGAAGTGTTGGCCGGGGCTAGGGTGAGCTGAGGGGGGACAACGTAAGTGAGCGACTACAATGATCATTATTTACTATGCGAGGGTGTAAGGAGACTTGCCAGTACTTGCCCATGAATTGCGTTTAACAGACGACTGAGCAATGACTGAAGTACGGAGGTCAAAATAAATAGAATAATAATGAATTAAAAAAGAGAAAAATCTTTTAGCTAGATAAGGGGCGGATGTAGCCAACTGGATCAAGGCAGTGGATTGTGAATCCGAGATGAAACCTGGTGAGCAGGGGGGTACGTGAGCACCCCCTAGTTACTCAACACGTGTCTAACGCCGTCGGTAGATCCGTTAACACTCTTGGCGGTTGTCGTGTCTAGCCGGCCCTGGTCGTCTTCCTTGTTCACAAATCGAACCCCACAACGCCCCCAACCTACTCGCTCCGTCCACGAGCGCCACTCCCGCTGGCCGCCGACCGCCGCCCCACAGTCTAGCCGCCGACCGCCGACCGCCGCCCCACAGTCTAGCCGCCGACCGCCGCCGGTCTAGCCGATGGAGGCCGCGGTCATCGTCGACGTGCTACGCCGCGCGGGGGCCCAGGTCTCCGTCGCCTCCATCGAGCCCGCGGTGATTCTTGCGCTCGGGCTGTACCACCGAGGAGGAGATGACGACGCCCACGGTGAGGCCCCCCGGCATCACCTCTTCCTGCTCGTTCCGCGAACCTGACGCCACCGGAGATAGCCGCCATGTCCGCCGCCTCGAGCTTGAGCCCGTTGACCCGATTTGGGCCACCGTGGCTGCCCTTCGAGGACGCGCGACCACCGACCCAAATCGTGAGTTAACAGCGCGCGTAATTTCCCTGGTCGGTTCCCTGAGCCAACAGGAGCGGGCGCCGCCATGCGGGCGGGCGAGCTAGGCAGGACCTGGCGCTCAGGTGGGTTGTGAAGGTGCCGACCGGATTGGGGGATTTGTGGAGGTGCGCGGCGGAGCGGCGCATGGTCTCGATTTGGGATTCTCAGAGAGCGCCGCCAGCCCTGCTGCCCCCATATTTCGATTTGTGGCTTGCTGTTTGCCCGAGTCCGAGTCACGGATTGTTGGCAGCTCGCGGCCAGGAGCAGTCCAGCTCGAGCGTTTCGGTGGGATGGCAACAACAGACAACGAAAAAAGATTCGCTTTAACACCGTAAGTTGCCGTTAGTTCAGAAAGTGGGATGGCAGAATCTCAAAGGCAATCCAACGGTATCTAGGAGGTGCTCATGTACCCCCGTGCTCACCAAATCCACTCTCTTGTGAATCCACCATGCACGGGTTCAATTCCCGTCATTCGCCCATCGCATTATTGTAAATTCAAAAAATGCCCCCTTCAGACGACTTCTCTGCGCTTGCCCAACACCTTTCGTTTTATGGACCAGGACCACTTTCACCTCATACCATGGTCAAGTCATAACTGACTGGATAACGTTCTCTCAAGGACCTGCAAAACACTCTAATGCTGATGATCAAACGTTGCTTGATATAATATGGGCTTAAATAAATAGGATCGGAGGCTTTCCCAATAAAAACTTACTTTCTTTTATCCATATTACTCTGTTGCTTATTTCGAAAAGTGGTCAACTAACGAAAGTTAGATAATAACCTGGGGCATATGCATAAAAATGACAGCTCAAAATTATGCTCTGGCTTTTTATACGAATTTTTATGGTAACAGCACAAAATCTGTTTTCAGGATATCAACTTCCCCAAATATTACTTTCTTCCTATTAAAGGTTATTCTTGGCACAAACATGAAATAAAAATGATAAGAAGCGGTCATTACAGTAGTAATAACTTCCAAGACTCAACAAAAAGAAAAAATTACTATAAATAAAACATGGGTCGTCTCCCATAAGCGCTTTTCTTTAACTTTCAGCTAGGCGCACTAAAAATGCAAGCATCAAGTATTATCATGTAAATAAACATCAACATCATAATTTTTTCTAGTGATAGAGTCATAAGATGACTTCTTTCTGTTTCTAGGGAAGTGTTCCATACCTTTCTTGAGTGGGAATTGATATTTAATAATCTCATCTCTCATATCAATAGCAGCACCAACAGTTCTAAGAAATGGTCTTCCAAAAATAATTGGACAAGAAGCATTGCATTCAATATCCAAAACAATAAAATCAACGGGGACCAGGTTATTGTTAAGCATAATAAGCACATTATCAACTTTCCCTAAAGGTTTCTTTGCTGCCATATCAACAAGATGAACATCGAAATAACATTTTCCCAACGGTGGCAATTCAAGCATATCATAGATTTTTCTAGGCATAACATAAATACTTGCACCAAGATCACATAAAGCATTGCAATCAAAACCATCTATTTTCATCTTAATGATGGGCTCCCAGCCATCTTCTAACTTTTTAGGAATAGAGGCTTCGAGTTTTAATTTGTCCTCTCTCATTTGCATAAGAGCATTTTGTCATGTGCTTTGTAAAAGCCATATTTATAGCACTAGCATTAGGACTTCTAGCAAGATTTTGTAAGAACTTAATTACTTCAGAGGTATTGCAATCATCAAAATCAAACTTACTTTTATCAAACTTAAAAGGAATCTTGTCTCCCATACTCTGAAAAATTTCAGCACACTTATCAGAAGCAGTTTCAGTGGTTTTGGGCAATTTTGTAGAAGGAGCGGGGACTTTTCCTACACCATTTACTTTATTATTAATAGTATGAAAGTGGCTAGTATTTGAAGCTTCATTACTACTGGTGGTGGTGATGGTATAAACTTTAGTCAAATTATTGTTTCTAGCAATTTGATCTTCTCTTTCCCACCTAGCATGCAATTCCGCCAACATCCTAACATTTTCATCAATTCTAACTTGAATGGCATTCAAAGTTTACTTTCTTTAACATCTCGAGGCAACACTTTTAGTTTAAGAAAATCAACATCATGAGCAAGGCTATCAACTTTCGAAGCAAGAATATCAATTTTGCCAAGCTTTTCCTCAACAGTTTTAGTGAAAGCAGTTTTTTTACTAATAAAATCCTTAAGCATGACTTCAAGATTAGAGGGTACACTTTTATTGTTTCTATAGGAATTACCATAAGAATTTCCATAAGTATTACCATTATTAGAAGGATATGGCCTATAATTGTTGCTACCAAAATTATTCCTATAAGCATTGTTGTTGAAATTGTTGTTTTTAATGAAATTCACATCAACATGGTCCTCTCGAGCAACCAAAGAAGCTAACAGAATATTATTTGGATCAACATGTGCTTTACCATTAACAAGCATAGACATAATAGTATCAATCTTATCACTCAAGGAGGAGGATTCTTCGACATAATTTACCATCTTACCTTGTTGAGCTCTCTCGGTGTGTCATTCAGAATAATTTATCATATCATCAAGTAATTTAGTTGCAGGCCCCAAAGTAGTGGACATAAAGGTACCTCCAGCAGCTGAATCCAGGAGATTTATCGAAGAAAAATTTAGTCCTGCATAAAAAGTTTGGATGATCATCCAAGTAGTCAGTCCATGAGTAGGACAATTCTTTACCAAAGATTTCATTCTCTCCCAAGCTTGAGAAACATGTTCATTATCAAATTTTCTAAATTTCATTATGTCGCTTCTCAAAGATATAATATTAGCAGGAGGATAATATTTTTGAATAAAAGCATCTTTGCATTTAACCCAAGAATCAATACTATTTTTAGGCAAAGATAGCAACCAATCTTTAGCTCTACCTCTCAAAAAGAAAGGAAACATATTTCAGTTTTATAATGTCACCACCTATATCCCTATATTTTTGCATCTCACAAAGTTCAACAAAATTATTAAGATGAGAAGCGGCATCTTCAGTACTAACACTCGAAAATTGCTCTTTCGTAACAAGATTTAGTAAAGCAGGTTTAATTTCATAGAAGGCTACTTCGGGAGCGAGTGGAGCAATAGGTGTACAAATAAAATCATTATTGTTGGTGCTAGTAAAGTCACACAACTTAGTATTTTCAGCGGAACCCATTTTAGCAAAATTAAAACTAGGACTTCGTCTTCGTTTCGGTAAAATATTGACTTGGGATTTTGTTTTGTCCAATTCCGAGAATATTTCCTGTACAACTTTTTAGAAATATAAAAACAACGGAAAACAGGGAACTGGCACTGTGGCATCTTGTTAATAGGTTAGTGCCGGAAATCATGTAAAAGTGCAACGAAGTGTAAACAAAACACATATGAATTAGTGTAAAACAAGAATGGAGCATCAAAAATTATAGATACGTTTGAGACGTATCACTCGTCTCACACCGCGGATGGCCACTCCATCACATGGACGTCAAGATCGTGTTCTTGAACGGCGGTTTGTAGGAGGAGGTGTATGCCCATCAACCACTTGGCTTCATGGACGACAAGAACAAGAACGACATACTACGACTGAGCAAGGTGTTGTACGGGCTGCGACAAGCACCGCGTGCCTGGGACGCCAAGCTGGACGCTTGCTCACCTCGCTGGGGTTTGAGCGCAACCCACACTAGCATGCGGTATATAGGAGAAACACCAGTGCCTCGAATCTCATTGTTGGCGTGTACGTGGACGACCTGGTGATCACCAGATCTGACGAGAGCGACAAGAACGAGTTCAAGGAGGAAATGAAGCGCATGTTCACCATGAGTGATCTTGGCCTTCTCTCCTGCTACCTCAGCATCGAGGTGGTGAAGAAAGGTGACGTGGTCACTGATATGTCTCCAACGTACCTATAATTTCTGATGTTCCATTCTTGTTTTATGACAATACTTACATGTTTTGCTCGCACTTTATAATGTTTTTATGCATTTTCCGGAACTAACCTATTAACAAGATGCCGAAGTGCCAGTTCTCGTTTTCTGCTGTTTTGGTTCCGAAAGGCTGTTCGGGCAATATTCTCGGAATCGGACGAAATCATCGCCAAACATCTTATTTTTCCCGGAAGACCCCAGAACACCGAAGGAGAGTCGGAGGCGAGCCAGGGGGGCCCCACACGCCAGGGCGGCACGACCAAGGGGTGGGGCGCGCCCCCCTACTGTGTGGGCCCCCCAGAAACCCTTTTGTGCCGCCTCTTCGCCTATAAGACCCCTCGCGACCTAAAAACTCGAGACCAATT
>NW_025900509.1:0-27705 GCF_022539505.1 Lolium rigidum | reverse complement strand
TATATGCATCAGTCTGTCTCAGAGTCATTCAATATCACTGCTGAGATCTGTTCCCATTCTTATGCAGGCTGAAACTGCTGCGCCTTTACTCAAGTGGATGCAAAATGAGGCTAATGAGGCTGTTGTGAGGACGATGGTGCCGGCACCATCTTCCGAAAACCTCTACAAGCACGAGGCCATGGGCCAGCTGGGTGGTGACCTTTTAATGAATCTGGTATATTTTCTTAATCCACATACATGATTTCATTATTATCTGTTTAATTACCGTTGGCTTTGTCTAATGCTTACCAAAAGTTCAGAAACACTGCGTTTGCTTACAATCATCATACACTAATTTTTCACTTTTCGATCTGTCTCATCCAAGTATATAAACTCGTTGATTTCCATTGGCTTCTTTTGTAATCATTTGCATTGTTGTCAACTGTTCTCTATGCACAACCCTATTCTTCCACTTACACCCGCACTATTTGCATCAGTCTATCTCATAGATTTATTAAATATCAATGATGAGTTCTGTTGCTATTCATATGCAGGATGAAACTTATGTGCCTCTACTCAAATGGATAAAAAATGATCCTGATGAGGCTGCTGTGAAAACGATGGTGCCGCCACCATCTTCTGAAAACCTCCTCAAGCACAAGGCCACGGGCCAGCTGGGTGGTACCCTTTTCAGTAAGCAGGTATATTTTCTTAATCCTCATACATGATTTGATTTTTGTCTGTTTATTGCCGGCTTTGTCTAATGCTTACCAATAGTTCAGAAACACACACACACCTATTCTTACACTTACATCCAGCACTATATGCATCAGTGTCTCATAGATTCATTTTATATATCACTGCTGATGTCTGTTGCTCTTCAATTTTCATATGCAGACTGAAACTGCTAACCCTTCATTGGTCAAAAGGATTGCAACTGCTGCTGATGAGGCATCTGCAGAGGCTGCCACCAAGTTACTGTCAGCACCACCTTCTGGATGCTTATATAAGCTCAAGTCCAAGGACCAGCCGGGCCGTAACCATTGATGCGCGTGGTTGACGTATTGTCTTTTCGTTCGACACGCGTCCGTTGGGAACCCCAAGAGGAAGGTGTGATGCACACAGCGGCAAGTTTCCCTCAGTAAGAAACCAAGGTTTAATCGGACCAGTAGGAGTCAAGAAGCACGTTGAAGGTTGATGGCGGCGAGATGTAGTGCGGCACAACACTAGGGATTCCGGCGCCAACGTGGAACCTGCACAACACAACCAAAGTACTTTGCCCCAACGAAACAGTGAGGTTGTCAATCTCACTGGCTTGTCGTAACAAAGGATTAACCGTATTGTGTGGAAGATGATTGTTTGCGGAGAAAACAGTAAAACAAGTATTGCAGGTAGATTGTATTTCGAGTAAAGAGAATTGGACCGGGGTCCACAGTTCACTAGAGGTGTCTCTCCCATAAGACGAACTAGCATGTTGGGTGAACAAATTACAGTTGGGCAATTGACAAATAAAGAGAGCATGACAATGCACATACATATCATGATGAGTATAGTGAGATTTAATTGGGCATTACGACAAAGTACATAGACCGCCATCCAATCGCATCTATGCCTAAAAAGTCCACCTTCAAGGTTATCATCCGAACCCCTCCAGTATTAAGTTGCAAGCAACGAGACAATTGCATTAAGTATGGTGCGTAATGTAATCAACAACTACATCCTTAGACATAGCATCAATGTTTTATCCCTAGTGGCAACAAGCACAACACAACCTTAGAACTTTCGTCACACTGTCCAGTGTGTCAATGCGTGCATGAACCCACTATCGAGCATAAGTACTCCCTCTTGGAGTTACAAGCATCTACTTGGCCGTGAGCATCTACTAGTAACGGAGAGCATGCAAGATCATAAACAACACATAAGCATAACTTTGATAATCAACATAACAAGTATTCTCTATTCATCGGATCCCAACAAACGCAACATATAGAATTACAGTATAGATGATCTTGATCATGTTAGGCAGCTCACAAGATCCGACAATGATAGCACAATGGGGAGAAGACAACCATCTAGCTACCGCTATGGACCCATAGTCCAGGGGTAGACTACTCACACATCACACCGGAGGCGACCATGGCGGCGTAGAGTCCTCCGGGGGATGATTCCCCTCTCCGGCGGGTGCCGGAGGCGATCTCCTGGATCCCCCGAGATGGGATCGGCGGCGACGGCGTCTCCGGAAGGTTTTCCGTATCGTGGCTCTCGGTATCGGGGGTTTCGTCACGGAGGCTTTAAGTAGGCGGAAGGGCAAGTCGAGAGGCGGCACGGGGGCCCACACCATAGGCCGGCGCGGCCAGGGGTGGGGCCGCGCCGCCCTAGGGTTTGGCCACCCCGTGGCCCCTCTTCGTCTCGTCTTCGGACTTCGGAAGCTTCGTGGAAAAATAGGCCCTGGGCTTTGATTTCGTCCAATTCCGAGAATATTTCCTTACTAGGATTTCTGAAACCAAAAACAGCAGAAAACAGCATCTGGCACTTCGGCATCTTGTTAATAGGTTAGTTCCAGAAAATGCACGAATATGACATAAAGTGTGCATAAAACATGTAGATAACATCAATAATGTGGCATGGAACATAAGAAATTATCGATACGTCGGAGACGTATCAGCATCCCCAAGCTTAGTTCTGCTCGTCCCGAGCAGGTAAAACGATAACACAGATAATTTCCGGAGTGACATGCCATCATAATCTTGATCATACTATTTGTAAAGCATATGTAGTGAATGCAGCGATCAAAACAATATGTATGACATGAGTAAACAAGTGAATCATAAAGCAAAGACTTTTCATGAATAGCACTTCAAGACAAGCATCAATAAGTCTTGCATAAGAGTTAACTCATAAAGCAATAATTCAAAGTAAAGGTATTGAAGCAACACAAAAGAAGATTAAGTTTCAGCGGTTGCTTTCAACTTGTAACATGTATATCTCATGGATATTGTCAACATAGAGTAATATAATAAGTGCAATAAGCAAGTATGTAGGAATCAATGCACAGTTCACACCAGTGTTTGCTTCTTGAGGTGGATAGAAATAGGTGAACTGACTCAACATTGAAAGTAAAAGAATGGTCCTCATAGAGGAAAAGCATCGATTGCTATATTTGTGCTAGAGCTTTGATTTTGAAAACATGAAACAATTTTGTCAACGGTAGTAATAAAGCATATGCATCATGTAAATTATATCTTATAAGTTGCAAGCCTCATGCATAGTGTACCAATAGTGCCCGCACCTTGTCCTAATTAGCTTGGACTACCCGGATTATCACCGCAATACATATGCTTTAACCAAGTTTCACAAAGGGGTACCTCTATGCCGCCTGTACAAAGGTCTAAGGAGAAAGCTCGCATTTGGATTTCTCGCTTTTGATTATTCTCAACTTAGACATCCATACCGGGACAACATAGACAACAGATAATGGACTCCTCTTTTAATGCTTTCAGCATTTGACAACAATTAATTCTTTTCTCATTAGAGATTTGAGGATGTTTGTCCAAAACTGAAACTTCCACCATAAATCATGGCTTTAGTTAGCGGCCCAATGTTCTTCTCTCACAATATGCATGCTCAAACCATTCAACTCAGTGTAGATCGCCCTTACTTCAGACAAGACGAACATGCATAGCAACTCACATGAAATTCAACAATGAGTTGATGGCGTTCCCCCGTGAACATGGTTATCGCACAACAAGCAACTTAATAAGAGATAAAGTGCATAATTACATATTCAATACCACAATAGTTTTTAAGCTATTTGTCCCATGAGCTATATATTGCAAAGGTGAATGATGGAATTTTAAAGGTAGCACTCAAGCAATTTACTTTGGAATGGCGGGAAAATACCATGTAGTATAGGTAGGTATGGTGGACACAAATGGCATAGTGGTTGGCTCAAGTATTTTGGATGCATGAGAAGTATTCCCTCTCGATACAAGGTTTAGGCTAGCAAGGCTTATTTGAAACAAACACAAGGATGAACCGGTGCAGCAAAACTCACATAAAAGACATATTGAAAACATTATAAGACTCTACACCGTCTTCCTTGTTGTTCAAACTCAACACTAGAAATTATCTAGACTTTAGAGAGACCAATTATGCAAACCAAATTTTAGCATGCTCTATGTATTCTTCACTAATAGGTGCAAAGTATATGATGCAAGAGCTTAAACATGAGCACAACAATTGCCAAGTATCACATTACCCAAGACATTTATAGCAATTACTACATGTATCATTTTCCAATTCCAACCATATAACAATTTAACGAAGGAGAAACTTCGCCATGAATATTATGAGTAGAAACCAAGGACATACTTGTCCATATGCTACAGCGGAGCGTGTATCTCTCCCATAAAGTGAATGCTAGGATCCATTTTATTCAAAAGAAACAAAAACAAAAACAAACCGACGCTCCAAGAAAAAGCACATAAGATGTGATGGAATAAAAATATAGTTTCAGGGGAGGAACCTGATAATGTTGTCGATGAAGAAGGGGATGCCTTGGGCATCCCCAAGCTTAGACGCTTGAGTCTTCTTGATATATGCAGGGGTGAACCACCGGGTGCATCCCCAAGCTTAGAGCTTTCACTCTCCTTGATCATGTTGCATCATACTCCTCTCTTGATCCTTGAAAACTTCCTCCACACCAAACTCGAAACAACTCATTAGAGGGTTAGTGCACAATATAAATTGACATATTCAGAGGTGACACAATCATTCTTAACACTTCTGGACATTGCATAATGCTACTGGACATTAGTGGATCAAAGAAATTCATCCAACATAGCGAAAGAGGCAATGCGAAATAAAAGGCAGAATCTGTCAAAACAGAACAGTTCGTATTGACGAATTTTAAAATGGCACCAGACTTGCTCAAATGAAAATGCTCAAATTGAATGAAAGTTGCGTACATATCTGAGGATCACTCACGTAAATTGGCATAATTTTCTGAGTTACCTACAGAGAATTAGACCCAGATTCATGACAGCAAAGAAATCTGGAACTGCGCAGTAATCCAAATCTAGTACTTACTTTTCTATCAACGGCTTAACTTGGCACAACAAAACACAAAACTAAGATAAGGAGAGGTTGCTACAGTAGTAAACAACTTCCAAGACACAAAATAAAAACAAAGTACTGTAGGTAAAAACATGGGTTGTCTCCCATAAGCGTTTTCTTTAACGCCTTTCGGCTAGGCGCGAAAGTGTGTATCAAGTAACATCGAGAGATGAAGCATCAACATCATAATTTGTTCTAATAATAGAATCATAAGGTACCTTTATTATCTGTCTAGGGAAGTGTTCCATACCTTTCTTGAGAGGAAATTGATATTTTATATTACCTTCCCTCATATCAATAATAGCACCAACAGTTCGAAGAAAAGGTCTTCCCAATATAATGGGACAAGATGCATTGCATTCAATATCCAAGACAACAAAATCAACGGGAACAAGATTATTGTTAACGTTAATGCGAACATTATCAACTTTACCCAAAGGTTTCTTTGTAGAATGATCAGCAAGATTAACATCCAAATAACAATTTTTCAGCGGTGGCAAGTCAAGCATATTATAAATTTTCTTAGGCATAACAGAAATACTTGCACCAAGATCACATAAAGCATTACAATCAAAATCTTTAACCTTCATCTTAATGATGGGCTCCCAGTCATCCTCTAGCTTTTTAGGAATAGAGGCTTCGCGCTCTAGTTTCTCTTCTCTAGCTTTTATGAGAGCATTTGTAATATGATGCGTGAAAGCCAAATTTATAGCACTAGCATTAGGACTTTTAGCAAGTTTTTGCAAGAACTTTATAACTTCAGAGATGTGGCAATCATCAAAATTCAAACCATTATAATCTAAAGCAATGAGATCATCATCCCCAATGTTGGAAAAAATTTCAGCAGCTTTATCACAGGCAGTTTCAGCAGTTTTAGCAAGCTTCAGTGAGCTTTTCGCGCTTTGCATTAGAAGTGGAAACATTGCTAACACCAATTCTTTTATTAGTATGAGTAGGAGGTGCAGCAACATGTGTAGCATTAGCATTACTAGTGGTGGTAATAGTCCAAACTTTAGCTATATTCTTCTCTTTAGCTAGTTTTTCATTTTCTTCTCTATCCCACCTAGCACGCAGTTCAGCCATTAATCTTATATTCTCATTAATTCTAACTTGAATGGCATTTGCTGTAGTAAAAATTTTATTATGATAATTCTCATTAGGCAAAACTTTTGATTTCAAATGATCAACATCAGCAGCAAGACTATCGACTTTAGAAGCAAGTATATCAATTTTACCAAGCTTTTCTTCAACAGATTTGTTAAAAGCAGTTTGTGTACTAATAAATTCTTTAAGCATGGCTTCAAGTCCAGGGGGTGAATTCCTATTATTGTTGTAAGAATTTCCATAAGAATTACCATAGCCGTTGCCATTATTATAAGGATATGGCCTATAGTTGTTACTAGAATTGTTCCGGTAAGCATTGTTGTTGAAATTATTATTTTTAATGAAGTTTACATCAACATGTTCTTCTTGTGCAACCAATGAAGCTAACGGAACATTATTAGGATCAATATTAGTCCTATCATTCACAAGCATAGACATAATAGCATCAACCTTATCATTCAAGGAAGAGGATTCTTCAACAGAATTTACCTTCTTACCTTGTGGAGCTCTTTCCGTGTGCCATTCAGAATAGTTGATCATCATATTATCAAGAAGCCTTGTTGCTTCACCAAGAGTGATGGACATAAAGGTACCTCCAGCAGACTGAATCCAATAAATTCCGTGAAGAAAAATTTAGTCCTGCATAGAAGGTTTGGATGATCATCCAAGTAGTCGATCCATGGGTTGGGCAATTTTTAACCAGAGATTTCATTCTTTCCCAAGCTTGAGCAACATGTTCAGTATCTAATTGTTTGAAATTCATTATGCTACTCCTCAAAGATATAATTTTAGCAGGGGGATAATATCTACCAATAAAAGCATCCTTGCATTTAGTCCATGAATCAATACTATTCTTAGGCGAGAGATAGCAACCAATCTTTAGCTCTTCCTCTTAATGAGAAAGGGAACAATTTTAGTTTAATAATATCACCATCTACATCTTTATATTTTTGCATTTCACATAGTTCAACAAAATTATTGAGATGGGCAGCAGCATCATCAGAACTAATTCCAGAAAATTGCTCTCGCATGATAAGATTAAGTAAAGCAGGTTTAATTTCAAAGAATCCTGCTGTAGTAGCAGGTGGAGCAATAGGTGTGCATAAGAAATCATTATTATTTGTGCTAGTGAAGTCACACAACTTAGTATTTTCAGGGGTAGCCATTTTAGCAATAGTAAATAAAGCAAACTAGATAAAGTAAATGCAAGTAAACTAATTTTTTTGTGTTTTCAATATAGCAAACAAGATAGCAAATAAAGTAAAACTAGCAACTAATTTTTTTTGTATTTTGATTTAGTGCAGCAAACAAAGTAGTAAATAAAATAAAGCAAGACAAAAACAAAGTAAAGAGATTGAGAAGTGGAGACTCCCCTTGCAGCGTGTCTTGATCTCCCCGGCAACGGCGCCAGAAATTTAGTTGCTGGCGTGTAGTTGACGTGGGAGTTAGAAATCTTTGTGGTGTAGCTTTTCTTCAGTCCCCGGCAACGGCGCCAGAAATTTGCTTGATGCGCGTGGTTGACGTATTGTCTTTTCGTTCGACACGCGTCCGTTGGGAACCCCAAGAGGAAGGTGTGATGCGCACAGCGGCAAGTTTCCCTCAGTAAGAAACCAAGGTTTAATCGGACCAGTAGGAGTCAAGAAGCACGTTGAAGGTTGATGGCGGCGAGATGTAGTGCGGCGCAACACTAGGGATTCCGGCGCCAACGTGGAACCTGCACAACACAACCAAAGTACTTTGCCCCAACGAAACGAGTGAGGTTGTCAATCTCACCGGCTTGCTGTAACAAAGGATTAACCGTATTGTGTGGAAGATGATTGTTTGCGAGAGAAAACAGATAAAACAAGTATTGCGAGTAGATTGTATTTCAAGTAAAGAGAATTGCACCGGGGTCCACAGTTCACTAGAGGTGTCTCTCCCATAAGACGAACAAGCATGTTGGGTGAACAAATTACGGTTGGGCAATTGACAAATAAAGAGAGCATGACAATGCACATACATATCATGATGAGTATAGTGAGATTTAATTGGGCATTACGACAAAGTACATAGACCGCCATCCAACTGCATCTATGCCTAAAAAGTCCACCTTCGAGTTATCATCCGAACCCCCTCCAGTATTAAGTTGCAAGCAACAGACAATTGCATTAAGTATGGTGCGTAATGTAATCAACAACTACATCCTTAGACATAGCATCAATGTCTTATCCCTAGTGGCAACAAGCACAACACAACCCTAGAACTTTCTCATCATCGTCCCGGTGTCAATGCAGGCATGAACCCACTATCGAGCATAAGTACTCCCTCTTGGAGTTACAAGCATCTACTTGGCCAGAGCATCTACTAGTAACGGAGAGCATGCAAGATCATAAACAACACATAAGCATAACTTTGATAATCAACATAACAAGTATTCTCTATTCATCGGATCCCAACAAACGCAACATATAGAATTACGGATAGATGATCTTGATCATGTTAGGCAGCTCACAAGATCCGACAATGATAGCACAATGGGGAGAAGACAACCATCTAGCTACTGCTATGGACCCATAGTCCAGGGGTAGACTACTCACACATCACACCGGAGGCGACCATGGCGGCGTAGAGTCCTCCGGGGATGATTCCCCTCTCCGGCAGGGTGCCGGAGGCGATCTCCTGGATCCCCCGAGATGGGATCGGCGGCGACGGCGTCTCCGGAAGGTTTTCCGTATCGTGGCTCTCG
Source organism: Lolium rigidum (assembly GCF_022539505.1). Lineage (NCBI taxonomy): Eukaryota > Viridiplantae > Streptophyta > Magnoliopsida > Poales > Poaceae > Lolium > Lolium rigidum. Next base: position 18,782 of record NW_025900509.1, on the reverse strand, counting down.
GTGCGGGGGTTTCGTCACGGAGGCTTTAAGTAGGCGGAAGGGCAAGTCAAGAGGCGGCACGGGGGGCCCACACCATAGGCCGGCGCGGCCGGGGGTGGGGCCGCGCCGCCTAGGGTTTGGCCACCCCGTGGCCCCTCTTCGTCTCGTCTTCGGACTTCGGAAGCTTCGTGGAAAAATAGGCCCCCGGGCTTTGATTTCGTCCAATTCCGAGAATATTTCCTTACTAGGATTTCTGAAACCAAAAACAGCGAAAACAACGAAGCGGCACTTCGGCATCTTGTTAATAGGTTAGTTCCAGAAAATGCACGAATATGACATAAAGTGTGCATAAAACATGTAGATAACATCAATAATGTGGCATGGAACATAAGAAATTATCGATACGTCGGAGACGTATCAACCATCCAAGGGTTCGGGTATATTTTCTTAAGCCACATATACATGCCATGATTTATGTCTGATATTATCACCGGCTCTGTCTAATGCTTTTTGGAATTCGGAAACACCAAATTAGCATGCTTATATTCATCATACACTAATTTTTCACTGTTCAGTTTGTAACATAGTGTTATGCACTCGCTTGTCAACATTTGCATTGCTCCGAACTATGCACTTTACACAACCTAATTCTTCCACTTACATTCAGCGCTACGCACCAGTAGTACCTCCCATGTTTCCTTCACCATCCCGATGCCGAGCTTGCGGGAATATGGCAGGCCCATGTACAAACCCCGCATATAACACCTCCTATGGCTCTATCTACCTTTCTAGTAGCTCCTTCACAGAGTTACAGGTATGTATTCTCGGTGGTTTAGCATGAATTGGCATATAGTAAAGTCTTGTTTTTAGTCTTCCTCGCTTCTTACATTTGTATCAATTTTCACATGCAGATCGTACCTTGTGAACTTCGTCCTATGATTAACCAGATGTGTCCGCATGAAGGGTCTTTCACTATGCATGGCAATGGCAAATTGATGAACACCTACACGGTCTATGAGGTGTATGTCTACAAGACGCATGCCATCACATATTTGTATGGACATGATTGGAGAAAGTTTGCTTTTGACTACGGTCTGAAGAAGGGCGACGAGCTGAGGATCAGAAACTCAAACGGGCAGATATACGTAACTGCTTACAGAGTTGGAGACACTTCCAAATATATAATATGTAACTTTTTTCTACTCATATCTTTTGATAACTGTTCTGAGCAGTTGTTCTAAACCATTCCCTCTGTTCTAGCTTGCTGGGTTTAACATGATCAAAGCTGCAGATCCCCTGATGGAACATGAGCGGATGTCACAAAGGGAAACCACACCAAAGACCGGCACCGGCTTCCCACTCTCCCGCATCAGCACCGGTTCCCGTACCAGCTCCGTTTATCGCATCTACCCAGCAGTCCCCTACATCAAGCATTGGTTCCCGTAGAGGCCCCATATACTACACCCGCCCAAGCAGGCTCCCGCATCGGCACTTGGTTCCTCTAGCTGCACCGTTCATCGCACCCGCCCAATAGTCTCCTCGCATCAGCACCGGTTCCTCTAGAGGCACCGTTCATCGCACCTTCCCAGCGAGTCTCCTCGCATCAGCACCGGCTCGTGTACCAGCCCGGGCTCCTGCACCTGCCCCAGCCGGATCACCGAGGTCTCGACTCATTGCCGTGGCCACCCGTGTGGTGACCAGGACGCATCCGAAGGCTATGTTCGTGAGTATATGACAGCATAATCGCTCTTATCTTGATGTCTTCTCCGCTCAAAGTCTCACATGGTTCGGTGCATTGGTGCCATTGACTAATTTTTGGTGGTATCTCTTGCTTTGAATCGAAATTGCCTAAAAGTATCGCCAAGGATCTCAATGCTGGCCGAAGGGGCAAGATTTCCCTCGTCATGGAGAGTGAAGGTCTCACCGTGGAGGGACGGTACTCCGTCGGTCCTACGGATGGCCGCTTGGCTGTTACTTCCGGGTGGAAAAAGTTCATTGACGGTGCCAAACTTCGCATTGGATCAAAGTTGAAGGTCAAGATCTTTCGATGCCGTCGTGACATGCTCGGTCATAAAGTTCGCGGTTGTCTAGTTCCGTTGCCCCATGAGCCCTTAGCAAATGCATTTGTAGTTATACTTATATAAGGTTATCTTATCCGAACTGCTAATTAATTGTATGGGTGGTAAAACTCGGCAAGCTTTTGCTCTTAGCAAGTATGTATGTATGATCGGCTATTATGATAACTAATGTTTGTGTTCATCTTAATTTGCATTTCCGTTTTAGAAAAAAACTTAATTTCTATTTTGGCTGACTCTGTTAGAGAACTATCGGATTGAACCCACAACATGATTCAAATAGATTCATTACACCGAGCCACATGTCTTGACCTTGCTATACACTACTTCCATTAATCGGTGCAAGAAGGCTTACCTGAGCTGCTCGAACCATGGCGGATTCGAATCCACCTTATCTATCTAGAAATACAACCTTTGCGAAAGAGGATTTGCGAGTATGGGGAGGCTGACATTGGGGACCCATGAGCCGACAGCTGTCGTCAACGTTTTAAAGGTGGCAGGAGATCGAAAGAAAAATAAGCCAAAAATCAGCTTGGTAAACAAATTCAAGAAAAGAAACATTTACCTTTTCGAGAGGATGACATGCGGGACCCATGAGGCAGCAGGCATCCTCAACTATTTCAAGGCGGCGGGGATCAAAAGAAAAAAAGGAAATAGCCAGAAATTAATTAGGGTCAAAAATAAATCCATCAAAGGAAACTTTTATTGTTCATAGAGGATGACATGTGGGACCGACTTGCCAGCTGCGTCGTCATCGTTTCAAAGGGGCAGGGGATCAAAAGAAAAAGGCAAATAGCCGGAAATTAGGGGAAAAAAATAAATCCAACAAAGGAAACTTTTATTGTTCATAGAGGATGACATGCGGGACCCATGAGCCGCAGCTTCCTCAACGTTTCAAAGTCGGCATGAGATTGAAAGAAAAAGGCAAGTGACATAATATCAGGAGCCAAAAATAATCCAAGAAAGAAACTTTATTGTACATAGAGGATGACATGCGGGTCCCATTTTATAGTAGTGGTCTCAACGCTTCCAAGGCGGCACATGACCGAAAGAAAAATGAAGTAGCCAGAAATCAGGGTGTGAAAAAAAATCCAAGAAAAGAAAGATTTCAATTGGGCTGTATCTGGACATCTGGGCCTTCGAACTATCCTGCTGGGCCTTTTGACTCGTACAATTTCAGCCCACTCCAAAACAGGAAAGGTCGAATTTTTCTAAAAAAAAAACAGGAAAGTCCTATGCTTCGCAAAAACAAAAAACAAGGAGATTCAACATATAAGTTTGTTTATGTAGATATAAAGATTTAATTTATCCGTTTGCAATAGCTCAGAGCGAAATACAACGTTTATTGTCTGCAAAATAAAATATCACATGTTTCTTGTACGGGGAGGCTGACATCGGGGACCCATGAGCCAGCAGCGTCGTCAACGTTTCAAAGGCGGCAGGGGATCGAAAATAAAAAAAAGGCAAAAATCAGTTGGTAAAAAAATACAAGAAAAGAAAACCTTTATCGTTCTGAGAGGATGACATGCGGGACCCATGAGGCAGCAGCATCCTCAACGTTTCAAAGTCGGCATGAGATCGAAAGAAAAATCCAAGTGACATAATATCAGGAGCCAAAAATAATCCAAGAAAAGAAACTTTATTGTACATAGAGGATGACATGCGGGTCCCATTTTGTAGCAAGCCGGTCTCAACGTTTCCAAGGCGGCACAGGACCAAAAGAAAAATGAGGCAGCAGCATTCTCAACAATTCCAAGGCGGCAGGGGATCAAAAGAAAAAAAAAGGAAATAGCCGGAAATTAATTAGGGGTCAAAAATAAATCCACCAAAGGAAACTTTTATTGTTCATAGAGGATGACATGTGGGACCGACCTGCCAACGAGCGTCCTCATCGTTTCAAAGGGGGCGGGGATCAAAAGAAAAAGGCAAATAGCCGGAAATTAGGGGTCAAAAATAACTCCAAGAAAGGAAACTTTTATTGTTCGTAGAGGATGACATGCGGGACCCATGAGCCAAGCAGCTTACTCAACGTTTCAAAGGTGGCATGAGATCGAAAGAAAAAGGCAAGTGACCAAATATCAGGAGCCAAAAATAATCCAAGATTTATTGTACATAGAGGATGACATGTGGGTCCCATTTTGCAGCAGCGGTCTCAATGTTTGTAATGTGGCTTGAGATCAAAAGAAAAAGAAAGTAGCTAGTAATTAGGGGGTGAAAAAAAATCCAAGAAAAGAAAGTTGATGGACATAGAGGATGACATGCGGGTCCCTTGAGCCAACAGCTTACTCAACGTTTCAAAGGGGGCAGGGGATCAAAAGAAAAAGGCAAGCCAAAAATCAGAGGGTGAAAAAAATCCAACAAAGGAAACTTTTATAGCACATAGAGGATGACATGCGGGTCCCATGAGCCAGCGAGGTCTCTCAACGTTTCAAACGTGGCATGAGATCGAAAGAAAAAGGCAAGTGAAAAAATATCAGGAGCCAAAAATAATTCAAGAAAAGAAAGTTTTATAGTACATAGAGGATGACATGCGGGTCCCATTTAGCAACAGCGGTATCACCGTTTGAGAGGCGGCAGGGATCGAAAGAAAAAGGCAAGTGAAAAAATATGAGCAGCCAAAAATAATTCAAGAAAAGAAAGTTTTATAGTACATAGAGGATGACATGCGGGTCCGATTTAGCAGACAGCGGTATCACCGTTTGAGAGGCGGCAGGGGATCAAAAGAAAAAGAAATTGCCAAAAATCGAGAGGGTGAAAAAAAACCAAGAAAATGAACTTTTATAGTACATAGAGGATGACATGCGGGTCCCATGAGCCTGCAGGTTCCTCAACGTTTCAAACGTGGCATGAGATCGAAAGAAAAAGGTAAGTGACCAAATATGAGGTGCCAAAAATAATTCAAGAAAAGAAAGTTTTATAGTACATAGAGGATGACATGCGGGTCCCAGTTAGCAGCAGCGGTATCACCGTTTGAGAGGCGGCAGGGATCGAAAGAAAAAGGCAAGTGACCAAATTTGAGGTGCCAAAAAAAACTCCAAGAAAAGAAAGTTTTATAGTACATAGAGGATGACATGCGGGTCCCATTTAGCAGCAGCGGTATCACCGTTTGAGAGGCGGCGGGGATCGAAAGAAAAAGGTAAGTGACCAAATATGAGGTGCCAAAAATAATTCAAGAAAAGAAAGTTTTATAGTGCATAGAGGATGACATGCGGGTCCCGAGTTAGCAGCAGCGGTATCACCGTTTGAGAGGCGGCAGGGGATCGAAAGAAAAAGGCAAGTGACCAAATTTGAGGTGCCAAAAAAAACTCCAAGAAAAGAAAGTTGATTGCACATAGAGGATGACATGCGGGTCCCATTTAGCAGCAGCGGTCTCAACGTTTCCAAGGCGGCAAGGGATCAAAAGAAAAAGGAAGTAGCCAGAAATCGGGGGTCAAAAAATCCAAGAATAGAAAGAATTTTGGTTCATAGAGGATGACATGCGGGACCCATGATCCTGCATTGTAAACGGCTCGATCGGAGAACGTTGAACGAGATGGCGCGATCGAGAAAAAAACAATGCCAGAGAGGCTGCCATCTGGGCCCTACATCCCTCGGCGGTGCGGATTTGCGTTGACTCGGCCGGCGAACCCGAGAATTCGCGATGCACCATGTCCCGGGCCACCATACGCGACGTTTTGGCCGCTTTCGTCGGGCTAGGTGGCCTCAAAAACGAGAAAAAAAAAGTTTTGACATGCACCACGGAGGGACCAAAATCGTCGGCCATGGTACACCAGCAACCACGGCGCGACTTCAACTTCGTCGGCCATGGCAACTTTTCTTGTAGTGTTGAAAGCAACCGCTGAAACTTAATCTTCCTTTGTGTTGCTTCAATACCTTTACTTTGATTTATTGCTTTATGAGTTAACTCTTATGCAAGACTTATTGATGCTTGTCTAGAAGTACTATTCATAAAAAGTCTTTGCTTTATGATTCACTTGTTTACTCATGTCATTACCATTGTTTTGATCGCTGCATTCATTACATATGTTTACAAATAGTATGATCAAGGTTATGATGGCATGTCACTTCAGAAATTATCTTTGTTATCGTTTTACCTCGGGACGAGCGTAACTAAGCTTGGGGATGCTGATACGTCTCCGACGTATCGATAATTTCTTATGTTCCATGCCATATTATTGATGATACCTACATGTTTTATGCACACTTTATGTCATATTCGTGCATTTTCCGGAACTAACCTATTAACAAGATGCCGAAGAGCCGATTGCTGTTTTCTCGCTGTTTTTGGTTTCAGAAATCCTAGTAACGAAATATTCTCGGAATTGGACGAAATCAAAACCCGGGGTCCTATTTTGCCACGAAGCTTCCGGAAGACCGAAGAGGAGTCGAAGTGGGGCCACGAGGGGCCGCCACCATAGGGCGGCGCGGCCCAGGCCTTGGCCGCGCCGACCTGTGGTGTGGGGCCCTCGTGTGGCCCCCCACGTTGCCCTTCCGCCTACTTAAAGCCTCCGTCGCGAAACCCCTGATGCGAAGAACCACGATACGGAAAACCTTCCTGAGACGCCGCCGCCGCCAATCCCATCTCGGGGGATTCTGGAGATCTCCTCCGGCACCCTGCCGGAGAGGGGATTCATCTCCCGGAGGACTCTTCACCGCCATGGTCGCCTCCGGAGTGATGAGTGAGTAGTTCACCCCTGGACTATGGGTCCATAGCAGTAGCTAGATGGTTGTCTTCTCCTCATTGTGCTTCATTGTTGGATCTTGTGAGCTGCCTAACATGATCAAGATCATCTATCCGTAATGCTATATGTTGTGTTTGTCGGGATCCGATGGATAGAGAATACCATGTTATGTTAATTATCAAGTTATTACCTATGTGTTGTTTATGATCTTGCATGCTCTCCGTTATTAGTAGAGGCTCTGGCCAAGTTTTTGCTCTTAACTCCAAGAGGGAGTATTTATGCTCGATAGTGGGTTCATGCCCGCATTGATACCTAGGACAAGTGACGTAAAGTTCTAAGGTTGTGTTGTGCTTGTTGCCACTAGGGATAAAACATTGATGCTATGTCTAAGGATGTAGTTGTTGATTACATTACGCACCATACTTAATGCAATTGTCCGTTGCTTTGCAACTTAATACTCGGAAGGGGTTCGGATGATAACCTCGAAGGTGGACTTTTTAGGCATAGATGCAGTTGGATGGCGGTCTATGTAATTTGTCGTAATGCCCAATTAAATCTCACTCGTACTTATCATGACATGTATGTGCATTGTTATGCCCTCTCTATTTGTCAATTGCCCGACTGTAATTTGTTCACCCAACATGCTTTTATCTTATGGGAGAGACACCTCTAGTGAACTGTGGACCCCGGTCCATTCTTTAATACTGAAATACAAATCTTCTGCAATACTTGTTTTTACTATTTTCTCTGCAAACAATCATCTTCCACACAATACGGTTAATCCTTTGTTACAGCAAGCCGGTGAGATTGACAACCTCACTCGTTTCGTTGGGGCAAAGTACTTTGGTTGTGTTGTGCAGGTTCCACGTTGGCGCCGGAATCCCCGGTGTTGCGCCGCACTACATCCCGCCGCCATCAACCTTCAACGTGCTTCTTGGCTCCTCCTGGTTCGATAAACCTTGGTTTCTTTCCGAGGGAAAACTTGCTGCTGTGCGCATCATACCTTCCTCTTGGGGTTCCCAACGAACGTGTGAGTTACACGCCATCACTCATGCCCACTGGAAGGAAGCAGGGACGGATCATGGTAGAATACAATTGCCGGGTGCTGGTGTCATCGACAAAGCTGTCTAGCCTGAAGGAGACCGGATTCTCAAAATGCTCAGATTCCGTGTAAGGAAAGAAGAGAGGATTGTCCAGGTCTTGGAAGAAAATGCTGAACCATTTTGATGCTTCCTTGGGAGTCAGTTTACTGCCTGGAAGGCTGTACAAAGCCTGGCCGTAGCTAGTGCATCGGATTTGCTTCCCGTTGGCATCTGGAAAGGTGCGAGTGGCCAGAAGTGGGAAGCTTGGGATGTGGTTCTGGAAGTATAGCTGAGCCCATAACTGAATAAACCACCAGGGACCTCCTGTTTTGACTGTCTTTTGGGAAAACAGTTTGACAGACATTAGTTGGAGATATCGATAGACCTCTCCAAGGAACAGTTTGCCAATGCCAAGCTGGGTGCCTCTGGCAAGTTCATAGGCCAAGGAAAGGTAATTCTTGGTTGGAGCAAGTGAAGGGCCACAAAATATGAAGTGTTCCAACCAGAAATTCAGGAAAGCCGTGTGTTCTTTCGCTGTTACAGGGCCTTTGTTTTTCATGTGGCGTCGAAGATAAGCACCCCAGTTTGTGCACTCTGTTTTAGAAGAGAGTGTGAAAGGGACCTTTGGCAGCATAAAAGCAGAGGGGCTTGGGGATGCAATGTCTAGACCAGTGATCATGGCCACGTCTAGTAGGGTTGGTGTCATGGAGCCATGGCCAAACATGAAGCAATTCAAAGCATCAGACCAAAAGTAGCCGATGGTTTTCAGAAGGTTTTCATGTTTCCCAAGGGGAGACAGTGATAAAGCTAAAGCATCGGCTATTCCTGTGGTTTCCCGAGTGGCTTGGTGAGTTTTGGATATTCTATTGTACCATGAAACCCAATCTTCGGGAGGATTAGGCCGGGCTCGTAAGCAATCGGCCCAAGAAGTTAGATCTAAATTCTGGTTCACGAAGGGAATTCTATTGGCCTCGCATGAAATCAAATGGGCAGGACTCTCGGTAGAACGAGGGCCAAGACAGAGAGAATTTGGAAGAGAAGGATGCGGCAGCAGAATGTCTGATACCTAAAAATTAATGACGGAATGAGACATTAATTCAGATGTTTGCTGTTAATTCTAACACTGTGCTCGGATAGCGAGGAGCGGTTGAGGATTACCTTCAGGCCAGAGACCGTAGTGTTGGCGTTGGATGATTCCGCCATTGGATTCGCTGCGGAGTTGAGTCTGCGCGATTGAGATTTGAGATTCGCGTGGCTGTAAGTTGGATCTGTTCGAGCGGCGATTTGGGGATCTGAGTTTACTCTTTCAGACAAGGGTTGCAGGTTACCGTTTGAATAGGCAACTGATTTGGCCTTACTCGCGTTATGTGGTAAAGGCCGATGCGCTGCCATCGGCTCTTTGCGCGTTGACTTGCTTTGACAATCGGCAAAATTGATATGAAAGCAAAATCGACATAGAAACATTTTCTTCATTAATAAAGAGGGTTTTTTACAGAGAAGAGCCGATTGCTCAGGAAAGGAAGAACAAAAGAAGAGCCGATTACTACTACTAGTCCTATGCTAGTAGTCCCTAATCTAAGGGCCGTCGCTGCCCTCGTCGTCGCCGTCGTAGCTGCCGTCGGTGCTGCTGCCGGCGAGCTCCTCGTCGCTGCTGCCGTAGCCCTTGGCAGGGGCTTCTTCCTCGTCGTCGTCGTCGTCGTCGTCGTCGACATTCGACCCGGCGCGGAAGCGCTTCGCCGGCGGATACTCGTCGGAGGAGGTGTCACCCTCCTCTTCCTCCTCCTCGTCGGAGGAGGTGAAGTCGTCCCAGGAGAAGAAGTCGTCCTCGCTCTCCGCCTCCAGCTCCCCATCGACGAGGAACTGGAAGTTGTCTTCTCCGTCAGCCAAGGACTTGTCATCCTCGGACCAGACAGAGCAATCATGATCCTCCTCGTCCCACTTCGTTGGGGCGAGGACCTCGTGCGCCGCCATCGAGTCCCACTCCGGCGTCGGCTCACGAGAGGGAGAGGATACGGAAGAAAGACCCGAGGAGGCAGAGGAGGAGGAGGAGGAGTCCATAGTGCGAAGGAGGGCTTTCCGATGGCTAGTACGGAGCAGGGGGATGAAGAAGCGAACTGCTCGACGCGGTTAAATAAAGGGGATATAGTGGAGATTTAATGCTGCGGCGGTTTCCGAGGACGTGGTGCCAAAACTGTCAAATCGTGCAGAGAAGTTGAGAAGGCAAGGCATCATGATGAAAGGATACTGTGACGGTTCTGCTCTGCCACGCGTGACCCGACGAAGAAAGAACAGAGTGGTTTCGGAATTATTATTGCCAAAACCAGGGGGGCATGTGTTATCACCAGAATTTAGCCAGAGCAGGAGATGGGCCGTGATCGAGATGGGCTTAGAGGACATGCGTATAAAGTGTCTCTAAAGCGGCCTTGTACGAGAGTTTGGGCTAGATTGCCCGTGTATCTGTATATTATAGTAGATCGCATCTTAGTTTAGAATTAAGAGATAGAGTTTGGTCGTACACGACTAGGTTTATTCCCAAGATAGAAAGTCTATGGACTATAAATATGTACCTAGGGTTATTGAGAAAGGAGGACGATCATGTTCACAACAAACACAATCTAGGCGCATCGCCACCCCTTGTTTCGAGGGTTTCTTCCGGGTAAGCATCATGCTGCCTAGATCGCATATCTTGCGATCTAGGCAGTATAGGTTTATTCGTTATCTGGTGTTGCTCATACTGAAGCCTTGTTGATGGCGAATAACACCTCTATCTTAGATATTTTGGGGCTTACATCGATACTTTTCTGATATGTATGCTTAGCTATGCGGCCCCTCAATATCTGGCTGCCTTTACACCTATCTTAGGTGTAAGGGCAGCGTCTTGCTTCGTCTTTATTTAGTAGATTTGATCTGTTATAGTTGTTCCTTGTTCTTCAAGGATTAGTTTAATATCCGTATGGTTAGGCCTTGCAAACGGGTTGAACGATCCAGTAGCGCGTGAGGTATGGTTTGCCGATCCTAAAAGGGATGTTCCGGGAATCGACTCCGTGTTGGTTTTTAGGCCTCTTTTAGGGTTAGTTTTCTGTTATCTTATGTATCTGCCAGGCTCAACTACGTGTAGGATGTTCCGGTTATGCGGTGAAAACCCTAAACTGTCGTAGATCAATTTAACTTAGTTTTGATGAAGCAGGATACCCATGTTATTGCAAGATCCAATATGAACCATGGGTCAATCGGCTCTTTGAGCCGATTAGCACGGTAACCTGAGAGCCGATCGAGGCTCATTTAATGTTTAGGTGTCTACCATGCAGGAAACTAATCGAAGCGATCCAACACCTTCCTGACCAGGTATAGGTCAGGTGGCACGCCCTTGCGACCGTCAGGACGTGTGCCAGAGCATTGCGGGCCGTCGCCCGAGGGACCAGGGCCCACCAGCAGTCCTGGGAGCCTCCCGGCTCTTCGTGTTGCTCGTCGCTGCTCGCCGGTGGGTTTTGGCAGGCAACAGATACACCCGACCATTATGTGTTGGTGCGCGCGCGCCGCCAGAGCCTTCTCCTCCTGCTGCGCCACTCCGTCCTTTCCGCTCCGCCGTCGCCTGATACGTCTCAAACGTATCCATAATTTCTTATGTTCCATGCTACTTTTATGATGATACTCACATGTTTTATACACACTTTATGTCATTATTATAAATTTTCCGGCACTAACCTATTGACGAGATGCCGAAGTGCCAGTTGCTGTTTTCTGCTGTTTTTGGTTTCAGAAATCCTACAAAGGAAATTTTATCAGAATTGGACGAAATCAACGCCCAGGGTCTTATATTTCCACGAAGCTTCCAGAAGACCGAAGGAGATACGAAGTGGGGCCACGAGGTGGCCAGACCATAGGCCGGCGCGGCCGAGAGGGGGCCCGCGCCGCCCTATGGTGTGGGCCCTCGTCGGCCCTCCGACTCGCCTCTTCCGCCTACTTAAAGCCTTCGTCGCGAAACCCCCGTACCGAGAGTCACGATACGGAAAACCTTCCGGAGACGCAGCCGCCGCCAATCCCATCTCGGGGGATTCAGGAGATCGCCTCCGGCACCCTGTCGGAGAGGGGAATCATCTCCCGGAGGACTCTTCATCGCCATGATCGCCTCCGGATTGTTGTGTGAGTAGTTCACCCTTGGACTATGGGTCCATAGCAGTAGCTAGATGGTTGTCTTCTCCTCATTGTGCTATCATGTTAGATCTTGTGAGCTGCCTATCATGATCAAGATCATCTATTTGTAATGCTACATGTTGTGTTTGTTGGGATCCGATGAATATGGAGTACTATGTCAAGTTGATTATCAATCTATCATATATGTGTTGTTTATGTTCTTGCATGCTCTCCGTTGCTAGTAGAGGCTCGGCCAAGTTGATACTTGTAACTCCAAGAGGGAGTATTTATGCTCGATAGTGGGTTCATGCCTCCATTGAATGCAGGACGAGTGACGTAAAGTTCTAAGGTTGTGGATGTCTTGTTGCCACTAGGGATAAAACATCAATGCTTTGTCTAAGGATATTTGTGTTGATTAAATTACGCACCATACTTAATGCAATTGTCTGTTGTTTGCAACTTAATACTGAAAGGGGTGCGGATGCTAACCCGAAGGTGGACTTTTTAGGCATAGATGCATGTTGGATAGCGGTCTATGTACTTTGTCGTAATGCCCTGATTAAATCTCATAGTAGTCATCGTGATATGTATGTGCATTGTTATGCCCTCTCTATTTGTCAATTGCCCAACCGTAATTTGTTCACCCAACATGCTATTTATCTTATGGGAGAGACACCACTAGTGAACTGTGGACCCCGGTCCATTCTTTACATCTGAAATACAATCTATCGCAATACTTGTTTTTTACTTGTTCTTCGCAAACAAACATCATCTTCCACACTATACGGTTAATCCTTTGTTTACGAGCAAGCCGGTGAGATTGACAACCTCACCGTTACGTTGGGGCAAAGTACTTTGATTGTGTTGTGCAGGTTCCACGTTGGCGCCGGAATCCCTGGTGTTGCGCCGCACTACACTCCGTCACCAACAACCTTCACGTGTTCCTTGACTCCTACTGGTTCGATAACCTTGGTTTCTTACTGAGGGAAAACTTACTACTGTACGCATCACACCTTTCTCTTGGGGCTCCCAACGGACGTGTGTCAACTGCACGCATCAAGCTCTTTTTCTGGCGCCGTTGCCGGGGAGATCAAGACACGCTGCAAGGGGAGTCTCCCACATCCAATCTCTTTACTTTGGTTTTGTCTTGCTTTACTTTACTTTATTTACTGCTTTGTTTGTTCTCTATATCAAAAATACAAAAAAAATTAGTTGCTAGTTTTACTTTATTTACTATCTTGTTTGCGTTCTCTATATTAAAAACACAAAAAAATTAGGTACTTGCATTTACTTTATTTAGTTTGCTTTAGTTACTACTGCTAAAATGAGTAATCCTGAAGTTGAAGTTCGTTCATTTAAGCAACAAGGGGGAGAAAGTTTTAAAGACGCTTGGTATAGAATTAGTGATGCCCATCATAGGTGCACCAAGAAACACTCCACTATTATCCTACTTAGAAACTTTTATGTTGGTATATCTAGCTGGAATAGGTATGTTCTTGATACTCTTTCGGGGGGTAATTTCCTAGGTACTCCTGCTTTAGAAGCTAGTTGCATCATTGAGAGCCTAGTTGGAATACCACCTGTTAATGAAACTAAAATTGAAATCTCTCTTGAGGATGTCATGAAAAAGTTGGAAGCCATAGAGAAAAATCTTCCAAGTGTAGAGACTAAACTGGAGATATTACTTGATAATACTGATAAACTTGATAAATCCCTAGGAGGAATTAGTGAAAGAATTGCTATTTTAGAAACTTGTGCTATCCATGATAATCAAACCCATAGGATTGGTAAACTTGAAGAAGCTATGGGAACATTGGGTTCAATTTTTTCTTCTCTTAAATTTAAGGAGAAAGCTTATGTGGGCAAGGAGCAAAAATTCATGTATGTCCCTAAGGTGCCTAAGCCAAAGAATTATTACAAGCCTAAAATTGATAAAACCCTTAGTACCACTATGGGAAATTTTGATAATGGAGCATCTAAGGTACCCTCTGTAACAAGTTGTGTTTATAAGGAAAATTATGATGCCAATGCTTCATCTCTCGATGTTACTTGATTCACACTTTCTGCGCCTAGCTGAAAGGCGTTAAAGAAAAGCGCTTATGGGAGACAACCCATTATTTTACTACATAACTTTTGTTTTATATTTGAGTCTTGGAAGTTGTTACTACTGTAGAAACCTCTCCTTATCTTTATTTTATTGCATTGTTGTGCCAAGTAAAGTCTTTGATAGTAATGTTGATACTAGATTTGGATTACTGCGCAGAAACAGATTTCTTACTTTCACGAAATTGAGCAGCCCCGTCTGTAGGTAACTCAGACAATTCTGCCAATTTACGTGCGCGATCCTCAGATATGTACGCAACTTTCATTCAATTTGAGCTTTTTCATCTGAGCAAGTTAAGTGCCCCAGAAAAACTCATATTTACGGACTGTTCTGTTTTGACAGATTCTGCCTTTTATTTCGCATTGCCTGTTTTGCTATGTTTGATGGATTTCTTTGTTCCATTAACTTTCAGTAGCTTTGTGCAATGTCCAGAAGTGTTAAGAATGATTATGTCACCTCTGAATATATAAATTTTCAATTATGCACTAACCCTCTAATGAGCTTGTTTCGAGTTTGGTGTGGAGGAAGTTTTCAAGGGTCAAGAGAGGAGGATGATACAATATGATCAAGAAGAGTGAAAAGTCTAAGCTTGGGGATGCCCCGTGGTTCATCCCTGCATATTTTAAGAAGACTCAAGCATCTAAGCTTGGGGATGCCCAAGGCATCCCCTTCTTCATCGACAACTTATCAGGTCACCTCTAGTGAAACTATATTTTTATTCAATCACATCTTATGTGCTTTACTTGGAGCGTCTGTTTGTTTTTATTTTTGTTTTTGTTTGAATAAAATCGGATCCTAGCATTTTTTGTATGGGAGAGAGACACGCTCCGCTGTTGCATATGAACACATGTGTTCTTAGTGCTACTTTTAATGTTCATGGCGAAGGTTGAAAACTGCTTCGTTCATTGTTATACGGTTGGAAACGGAAAATGCTTCCTGTGGTAATTGGTATAATGTCTTGAATAATTTGATACTTGGCAATTGTTGTGCTCATATATACTATGTTTAAGCTCTTGCATCATGTACCTTGCACCTATTAATGAAGAACTACATAGAGCTTGTTAAAATTTGGTTTGCATGATTGGTCTCTCTAAGTCTAGATATTTTCTGGTTAAGGTGTTTGAACAACAAGGAAGACAGTGCAGAGTCTTATAATGCTTGCAATATGTTCTTATGTAAGTTTTGCTGTACCGGTTTATGCTTGAGTTTGCTTCAAACAACCTTGCTAGCCTAAGCCTTGTATTGAGAGGGATTACTTCTCGTGCATCCAAATCCTTGAGCCAAAAACTATGCCATTTGTGTCCACCATACCTACCTACTACATGGTATTTCTCTGCCATTCCAAAGTATATTACTTGAGTGCTACCTTTAAAATTCCACTCTTTATCTTTGCAATACATAGCTCATGGGAAAATAGCCTTAAAAACTATTGTGGTATTGAATATGTTGCTATGTATCTTATTTCTTATAAGTTGCTTGTTGAGCGATAACCATGTTTCTGGGGACGCCATCAACTATTACACCTTTGTTGGATATCATGTGAGTTGCTATGCATGTTCGTCTTGTCTGAAGTAAGGGCGATTTTCATGATCAAATGGTTTGAGTATGCATATTGTTAGAGAAGAACATTGGGCCGCTAACTAAAACCATGAATCATGGTGGAAGTTTTAGTTTGGACACAAATCCTCAATCTCTTATGACAATATTATATGTTGTTAAATGCTTAAGCATTAAAAGAGGAGTCCATTATCTGTTGTCTATGTTGTCCCGGTATGGATGTCTAAGTTGAGAATAATCAAAAGCGAGAAATCCAATGCGAACTTACTCCTTAGACCTCTGTACAGGCGGCATAGAGGTACCCCTTTGTGACACTTGGTTAAAACATATGTTATGCAATGATAATCCATGTTAATCCAAGCTAATTAGGACAAGGTGCGGGCACTATTAGTATTCTATGCATGAGGCTTGCAACTTATAGGATGTCTTATACATAACATTATTACTACCGTTGACAAAATTGTTTCTATGTTTTCAAAATGAAAAGCTCTAGCACAAAAATAGTAATCCATGCTTTCCTCTGCGAAGGGCCATTCTTTTACTTTATGTTGAGTCAGTTTACCTACTTCCTTCTATCTTAGAAGCAAACACTTGTCAACTGTGTGCATTGATTCTTACATGTTTACCTATTGCACTTGTTATATTACTTTATGTTGACAATTATCCATGAGATATACATGTTGAAGTTGAAAGCAACCGCTGAAACTTATATCTTCCTTTGTGTTGCTTCGAAGCTTTCTACTAAGAATTTATTGCTTTATGAGTTAACTCTTATGCAAGTCTTATTGATGCTTGTCTTTAAAGTACTATTCATGAAAAGTCTTTGCTATATGATTCAGTTGTTTATTCATTGTCTTTACCATTGCTTCGAATCGCTGCATTCATCTCATATGCTTTACAATAGTATTGATCAAGATTATGATAGCATGTCACTTCAGAAATTATCCTTGTTATCGTTTACCTACTCGAGGGTGAGTAGGAACTAAGCTTGGGGATGCTTGATACGTCTCAAACGTATCCATAATTTCTTATGTTCCATGCTACTTTTATGATGATACTCACATATTTTATACACACTTTATGTCATTATTATACATTTTCCGGCACTAACCTATTGACGAGATGCCGAAGAGCCGCTTGTTGTTTTCTGCTGTTTTTGGTTTCAGAAATCCTACAAAGGAAATATTCTCGGAATTGGACGAAATCAACGCCCAGGGTCTTATATTTCCACGAAGCTTCCAGAAGACTGAAGGAGATACGAAGTGGGGCCACGAGGTGGCCAGACCATAGGCCGGCGCGGCCAGAGGGGGGCCCGCGCCACCCTATGGTGTGGGCCCCTCGTCAGCCCTCCGACTCTGCCCTTCCGCCTACTTAAAGCCTTCGTCGCGAAACCCCCTGTACCGAGAGCCACGATACGGAAAACCTTCCAGAGATGCAGCCGCCGCCAATCCCATCTCGGGGGATTCAGGAGATCGCCTCCGGCACCCTGCCGGAGGGGGGAATCATCTCCCGGAGGACTCTTCATCGCCATGATCGCCTCCGGATTGATGTGTGAGTAGTTCACCCTTGGACTATGGGTCCATAGCAGTAGCTAGATGGTTGTCTTCTCCTCATTGTGCTATCATGTTAGATCTTGTGAGCTTCCTATCATGATCAAGATCATCTATTTGTAATGATACATGTTGTGTTTGTTGGGATCCGATGAATATGGAATACTATGTCCAGTTGATTATCAATCTATCATATATGTGTTGTTTATGTTCTTGCATGCTCTCCGTTGCTAGTAGAGGCTCTGGCCAAGTTGATACTTGTAACTCCAAGAGGGAGTATTTATGCTCGATAGTGGGTTCATGCCTCCATTGAATCTGGGATAGTGACAGAAAGTTCTAAGGTTGTGGATGTGATGTTGCCACCAGGGATAAACCATCAATGCTTTGTCTAAGGATATTTGTGTTGATTACATTACGCACCATACTTAATGCAATTGTCTGTTGTTTGCAACTTAATACTGGAAGGGGTGCGGATGCTAACCCGAAGGTGGGCTTTTTAGGCATAGATGCCTGCTGGATAGCGGTCTATGTACTTTGTCGTAATGCCCTGATCAAATCTCATAGTACTCATCATGATATATGTATGTGCATTGTCCTTCTTTATTTGTCAATTGTCCAACTGTAATTTGTTCACCCAACATGCTATTTATCTTATGGGAGAGACACCACTAGTGAACTGTTGACCCCGGTCCATTCTTTACATCTGAAATACAGTCTACTGCAATACTTGTTCTTTACTGTTCTTCGCAAACAAACATCATCTTCCACACTATACGGTTAATCCTTTGTTTACAGCAAGCCGGTGAGATTGACAACCTCACTATTACGTTGGGGCAAAGTACTTTGATTGTGTTGTGCAGGTTCCACGTTGGCGCCGGAATCCCTGGTGTTGCGCCGCACTACAATCCGTCACCAACAACCTTCACGTGTTCCTTGACTCCTACTGGTTCGATAACGTTGGTTTCTTACTGAGGAAAAACTTGCTACTGTACGCATCACACCTTCCTCTTGGGGTTTCCAACGGACGTGTGTCAACTGCACGCATCATCGCCATCTTCCGGCGCAGACAATCTTGATGCCATTGATCATCGGTCCAGCCTTCCGACTTCTTCTTCGGAGCCGGCGCCTTGCGCGGCTTCACGAAGGGCGCCTTCGCCCCTTTCGTCTCATTACCCGACGGCTTATTGGCCATCTTTTTGGGGGCTGTCGGTGGCGCCATGGAATGGGGAGAGGGTAGCGGCGGCGGGTGGACGGCGGGAGGGAGAAATGAATCGGCGGGATAGGAGGTGAAATGTGTTGGGAGGCCAGAAATACCGGCGGGATATGCGCGATGTGGCGGGAGGGGCGCGATTTGGCGGGAGTAGGAGACGAATTTTTCACGTGCCGCTGACGGGTCGGCCCCGTGTCGCTTCGCCTCGCTTTTTGTTGTGTCCGGCGTGCCCGGAGCGTCCCCTGTGGGGCGGGGACGGGCTCGGGGCGCCGGACACCGTATCGGGCCGCGCCGGACAAAAAACGACTTTAGGGGACGCGGCTAGGAACGTTTTTTTATCCGGCGCGCGCCTCAAATTACTTTGGGGACGGTTTGGGGACGCGATTGGAGATGCTCTCACTAAATACGT